>NC_090892.1:68063659-68071159 GCF_036669925.1 Montipora capricornis | reverse complement strand
ATACTTAAAGTGATTACTGACATGTCTACACGCATTTGAGAGAGCACAGTGCAGAATGGACATAAAATAATGCCTTAAACTGATGTGATTGTAACTGATATAACTTAGCAGCCTTACAACCTCTATTGGTTGGTTAACACGATGCTCAGTTATGGGAAATAAAAATGTCCACTTCAATGGTCTTCCCCATAACTAAGTAGTCATCATTTTACTAAGATGATTGACCAACCAATGCATATATTAATATTCATCTGGACATATGAATAAGACAAAGGCTTAGCTCCCTTAACTTTAGAGGATATTTACACGATGACAATATAATATTTGAATACAAGTCACGGTATCAGAATCATTCTGACCTTGCTTTGCTCATGGTAATTAGCACTTTTTTGTTTTAACACCATTAGGATTTGAAACTTGAATAAGTGAGGAAAAACAGAATTAATTGTGGTAATTCTAGTCAAATGACGCCTTCCTGCAAATGTCCCCTTCTTGCCAGACTTGACGTCAATTCATTGAAACCAAATATTACAATAATAAGAAATGGTCTAAAGTACAGAAAAGGTGCTGCTGAGTTGACATCTGTACAGTGAACTGTAAAAGTGGAAAAACCTATTCTTCTTGCATCTATGGCTACCAGGAACCACGCTAAAGTTACTGTGCTGCAGCATAGCAACCATTACAAACACTGTTGCATACCTTGCCCTTACTCTGCTTCACTATGCCGGCAGATATTTCAGTGGAAAAAAAACACAGTGTGGTGCAGAGTTAAAAGTACAATGAAATGAAAAAAAGAAAATAAATAATAACTAAGGAGACTTTTAACTCTGGGTCAATTGCCCAGCCCAGAAAGGGTAGGTTTGTGGCAGAGGTCTGCTTGACATATTTTGACCTGCCACTCTTGTGACGTTTGCTGCCTTTCTTTGTTGCCTCTTGCTCATACGAGCCTTGTAAGTGGCATCCAAGATTGCCTTAATTTTGCGTAATTTGCTCCTTTCCCACTGTAGGGGTTTTACATCCCTTGCAGAGGGTCCACTTGTTTGTCCTCCATCTTCATCACTCTCCTCTGATGACATAAAGTCAATAGCATTGTTTCGTTTTAGCAAATCTCTTCTCTGTCCTTGTCTTGTGTGGAGAGTGCTGCTTTTTCCACAATTTCTAGTCAATAATTCAATTTCTAAAAACCCAACAAAAGATAACTATCAGATGAAACACTCGAACAAAATCATTTTCTTACTGTATACAAAAACATGAGATGAAAAAAAAACAGAGTAGCATGAACAACCCTGTCTTAAAATACCATAGAAGGGATTGGTTGCACTACCATGCGATGGACAATTGATTATAAGATACTTATATACATTTTGTATAAATGGATAGTGCATTTCCATTATTTTACTCTTTGTCACGAATGCAAGACCAAAGCAATTAAAGATCACCTTTGCCATGCAAATCCACTTATGTCCAGAATTGACCCTAGTGAAATGCACGTCGAATTTTGACTTCCAACAAGACATTTCGCGTTAAGTATAAGCATTTTCTCTTTTTAAGATAAACGGTAGGGTTAGCATCATTTTAAGGTTAGGGTAACTACTGCTGTGTATCTTTATTTGAAGATAAGAGTATAGGGGACACTTGATGATGTTAATTGTCTGTAGTCTTAGACTTAAGTCAGAGTGGTGTTGATGTTGGGACGCTTCATGAGGTTTAATGAAATCGGTGTGCATCTAATTAGGGTCAATCCTGGACATATCTGTGCAAGCCATTTGTCTTCTCATGATCATTATTTCAATCACAGAAACACTATATTGCCCTTGTTGCTATCAATAGAAATTACATCAACTGATTTGCCAACACCAATTCTATATGTACATATGACACACCATTGTCAAAAAAGGTACAGAACCATGATACAATGTACCATGACTTCTAAGAGCTGTAACAGTGGGGAAGGGGAAGATAAGAAATAACATCCTTTTTACATGTACATTGCCAAAAGAATGGAAGCAATAATTGGTGTGAAGAGGTGGTTTAAATACTCACAATTCACATGCTCTTTTGTATTCTAAGAAAGGGCAGTTTGACAGACTATTGCCTTCTGTTTTGTTATACCTGACTGACATAGCATTTACAATACCCTGGAGAGGTACTGCACAAAAATGCAATGTGCTAATTTATGAACCGTACCGTTTATCTCTGCCTTGACCCATTAATTTTTTTCCTTTCCAAAAATTAATTTCCTCTGATTTCTTTGACAATAATTTCCTCAATCTTCTTGTTCCCTTCATGGTCATATCTCAAGGGTTTAAGACAAAGCAAATCAAACGATTAAAATTAAAATGACATGCAGGTAAGGTAACTTCCACCTACAAGTGTAGGTGGCATCTCTTAGCTAGAGGGTGTAATCATTGGAAATTGGAAGTACCATTTACATATGAAGTACATGTACAGTGTAACATGCTTGGTAAGATGTATTATGCTTGCTAGAAGTAGAGAAACATTATCTTAAACCGAGGTCATGAAATCATATTTTCAAAATGATATTTTACCACAATTGACCAAATTGCTATTTTAACTCTAAAAGAGGGATTAACAGCTTTCACACTACTCTAACTCTGTCAATGAAAGCCAATTGTAAAGTCACAACTCTCTTTGAAATTCAGTAGCAGATAAAACCTTAAATTGCATAATCTCAGCAAATTATGTAAAATCATGCTTTCAAAATAAAATTTTGACATCATTGACAAAAGTGCCACTTTGTCCACTGAAAGATGGATAAAAAGCTTTGGCACAGCCCACTCCAAGATGAGCAGCCTGACTTTTGTCAATGAAAGCCAATTATTGTTAAGTGAAACCTCTCTTGGAAACTCAGTTGGCAATATAATTGGTATATCCTGACCTCAATGAAATCATATGTGCAAAATGAAATTTGGACATCATTGACAAAAGTGCCATTTTGTCCACTCAAAGATGGATAAAAAGCTTTGGCACAGCCCACTCAGCGATGGGCAGCCTGACTTTTGTCAATGAAAGCCAATTCTTGTTAAGTCACAACTCTCTTTGAAACTCAGTGAGCAATATAATTTGCATAACCTAACCACAACAAAATCATAATGTTCAAAATGAAATTTGGACATCATTGATAAAAGTGCCATTTTGTCCACTCAAAGATGGATAAACAGCTTTGGCACAGCCCACTCCAAGATGGGCAGCCTGACTTTTGTCAACGAAAGCCAATTATTGTTAAGTCAAACCTCTCTTGGAAACTAAGTTGACAATATAGTTGAATAGAGTGTAATGTGAAGTGCTAGATTTATATCCCATATGAACCATGTGAGCGTTAGCCCTACTGATGGAAATGGGCCCACACAAGGACAGAGAAAAACTGTGACCTGGGTGGGAATTGAACCCACGACCTTCGGGTTAGATCTCCGCCGCTCTACCGACTGAGCTACAAGGTCAGACGGGAGCAGGCTGTGGGAACTGAAGATGTAAAAGTCTTGCGGGGTGGGTGGCCCACCCTGCAAGAGAGCTTGCTCGCAGGCTACTCCTGCATTGAACATCATTTTTATCACACATCCTTTCGCATGAACGTAATATTCAGTATGGAGCTATTTCCTTGCCATGGAATAAAAAATCCCTGATGAAGTGAGCCTCTGTCGCACGAAACGCATAGGAGAATAAAAAGAGTCATACAAGTACTTGTTCGCAGAAATATAATGCCACAAACTGGCTTAACTTTAAAAAGGAACACAAGTAACTCTAAACCTCAACATATAAACTTTGCCGCAAAAGCACTAATAATGTGATATCTTCGTTCACAATTCTTATGAAACAAGAGGCTCTAAGCAGCTTATACTCATGCGCTGCCAGGTTATTTGTACTTTTGTTGACAGTTTAATAATAATAATAATAATAATTATAATAATAATAATAATAATAATAATAATAATAATTGGGGCACTGGGGTAGGACAGGTTGGCGCCACAGCCTACCACGGGAAGTTGGACGCTCCAGCCCACCAGAGTCCGGGGTAGTACCTTTGGCAAGTGTTAGCAAACCCACAGCCACCCCTGCTAGGGTTACAGCACAGGGTAGATAGGGGTCTGTAAAACCTTGGTCGATATCCTATCTAGTGGTGGCACCACGAATAAAAATGCCATCTCTCACCTATGTGATGATAAGTATGTCTACTTCAGATATGAGTAACAGCGTAAATGGGACTGGAGACTTTGACGAAGGTGCCTCACCCGGCAGGGATGCTGGGGGACAGCAGCCAGCACCCGGTCGTTATCCTGCAACTGCTGCTCAAGAGAATGGACCGAGAAAGGGAAGGAGGAAATGGTTAGTCGAGGAGAACAGGGCTTTGATGGAATGCTATTTTAAGAGCAACCCCGAGAAAAGAGGGTACCACCAGAGAATGCTTACGTTGTGGGATGAGAAAGGAATGGTAAAAGTGACTGAACAGAGGCTTGCAGACCAGGCCTGTACTATCTTGAAAAGTAAATGGTTCACAACTGTTGAGTTAGAAGAGATCAAGAGGGACAAGCATAGAAATTGTGATGAACAAAGTGGGACAGCTGTTGTAGAGGAAGCTAATACTGGTAAAGAGCATGAATTACCTGTCGAGAATATAACAGATGGACTCACAGACAGCGGAAGAAGCCCAGGTACAGGGTGAACGGTGTGATGAAGCACCTCGGCAAATGCCTGAAGACCAACGGGTGATTTGGAAAAGACTGAATGAAATCAGACTGAGTCAAGACCAAGACAAAGTACCAGCTTTGAAGGGAATTGCAAAGCAAAGGATAAGAGAGGAGCTCCAGGTTGTAGAAGAAGTAGCTGCCCAAATACAAACTAAAGACATCTCAGAAACCAACAGGCTACTGTGTGCCACTTAATTGTTTCAAAACAATTAAATTTACTTTGAATAATAGAACAAAAGAGATCAATAACAAAATCTACATTTGAAAATACTTTTGTTACATAATTTTTTTGATTCAGAACCATTGTATACAAAAACGTGGTAACTCATCTTTTGCTTTGCATACCACTGGAAAACACAACTAATGCAGTAGCTAGAAATTCACATCAAAAAGCCTGTGCTGCTTTCCTTATCATCCAAAATGGCAGTTTTAAGCTGTTGTTTACTGGGAACCACATTACGAGATAAATTTCCCTGACATCTTGCTCTACGCAGGCCTTCTGACAGGGTGCGATTAAAAAATGCAAATTATGCGATTTTTTCAGGGTAGATTGTGCGATTAGAAAGGCCAATTATGCGATAAATAATGTAAATTATGCGATTTTTTTTTCAGCAATTTTGAGCTTGTTTTATAAGGTTTCAGGTTAAGAAAAACACTTTTTTGCTGCCCTAAAGACATTTTGAACACAAAGGAACAGTAATTATGTATCTCGATCGACATTAGTTGGGATAAATAGAAAAATCTGCACTACCGGTGCACCACGTTAAAAGTTGAAAGGACACATCTAACATGCCAAATGAATGATCAAGGTGCTCGTCAACCACGAACTTCCGAAGACGGTCAATCACAATAGGGCCATACCCCCATTTATACGAGAGAAAATAAGCTTACGGCTTACAGAAGACTCGAATGTTCACCCCGTATAAATGGTACAAAATCTACGTTCACGTCTTTTTCAAGCCGCGGCTTATATTGACCTGGGAATATATATTCGTATAAATAGTTCCTTTTGCGTATTTTGTACACCGTGGCCAGAGTAAGCCGCGGCTTATTTTCTCTCGTATAAAAGATTTGCACGACGAGAAAAACATCAGTCCAACGTGGAGCGTACCTGTGAGGTACTTTCTTGCTCGATCGTGAACTGTCAGATTGGGCGGAATGTGGGAACTTCCTTCTTCGTCGAAGAAAAAGCGAGCGTTTTCACAACAAACTTATCCTTGAGTAACTTTTTATCAGTTTTCAACGAAAGAAACTACATTTTGCCGAAAAACTTATGACTTCGCTTATTTTTCACAAATCTCTTCTATAAGAGAAGGCAACTGTGTCATTTCAGTGGTGTGTATATAAGGGCGTGTTTGTGTTGCACCAATAGAAGGAGACTCGTACCAGGTCCCCGACATGAAAAATAAAGCCTTGAACTTCGAATGTTTACGAAATCGAAGGTGACGAAGGTTTTTTAGCCTTTTTCCAAGATAAATCATCTTTAAAATGGCGTATTTATGCAGGAATTTCTAAGAAACGTGTTGATTTATGTTTCATTTTATGAATTTTGTGCGTCCTTTTGCGAATTATGCGATTTTTCGTGAATTGTGCGATGGAATGCGATTTGAGGTCGATTGTGCGAAATCGCACCATCGCGTAATATCAGAAGGCCTGTAGACTACGAATAACTTTTACATGGCCAGCGACCTACATAGAATTTCTTTAGAAAATCAGAAATAAAAACAAATTTTAATTTGCTCTACCATTCTCAATGATACTATCAACTGTTTGAGAGGTGCAATAGTTACAATACTTTTGAGGTGGAAAAACAAATAGAATAAAATGACAGAGCAGAACATTCTTTGCAAGAACAAAGATAAACATCATTTAAGTGCTCCTAGGGTCTAAAATTCTAGTTTGGAACATATAATGAATGAATTTCCACTATTGCTTTACATTTTAATAATGTTAACACATTTTAATCTCATAAGTACATGTAACAGATGTTTGTGCACATATATTCTGAAAATGATGTACCAAATTCATTAATTATAATGAATCTATTTCAATTGAGGTACATGTTGCAAATGGGTCCCATACCTAATAAATCTATGCCATGAGAGTAAAAAATTTTATACCTCCCATTAGGCAGACAGTGTATTGCTACTGTGTACAGTTCAAGTGTTAAAATATATGCATGATAATTATCCATGAGCAAAGAATCAAAGGCAGCTAACATTGATATAACATAAAGAACGTCTGAAATTATAGGATTAAGTGCACTATTTAGCAAACCACTATAACTATCACTGTATGTCAACTGATAATTAATGTAGCTTAAGTTATAACCATAACAGGCAAATCTGTCAAAAATAGGAGTCCCTGTTTGCATGATTGTGACAAAGCTGAGTACAAATAATTATAATTATTCCCAATGTTTATAATTTGAACCAAGTCAGCTGAAGAGGTTATTGGATTCGTGAAATTTTAAACAAGTGCCCACAGAGACATTGCCAAACATTGTGTGCCTGCATTTGCCGTACCAAATACTTCAACATTACCTTGACTGTATGGTGCGGCAATAGTTTTAGTTGGATCAACAATTCCTGGACCTGGGTTGTTTGTACGTCATTTGCGAGTCGAATTAACTCAGGAACGTAAAAGCGATATAATTGATACAAATAGATCTTTGTAAAGCCACAGATGATTAATTTGTTACATTTCATAAATGTGAACCAAACTTTTCAATACTGGCAAATAAATGGCCTCTATAAGTAAAACAAAAGTAAGACTGAAAACCAGAATTTCCCCT
>NC_090892.1:68048659-68061159 GCF_036669925.1 Montipora capricornis | reverse complement strand
AGCGAATTGGCATCAACTCTGCTACAAATATAAGATTGCATTAGTAAAACGGATACTCAAGGCTCACTGGGAAAATCTGCCTTTGCCATTATGTGACAATATAATCTGTAGACGAACATCGAAATATCCGTCTAGGACACCTGACTCTGTCTGTGTACCTCGCTTCAACTCAAGATTTGTCCATTTTTCGATTAGATATAGAGGTGCGGCTCTATGGAATAATACCTTGGCCAACGATCATTCAATTGTAAACGCGAGTTGTAAAACTTTGTCAACCAAGTTGAAAGATAATGCAAGTTTCTTAAATTTTAATTTTTATGCTACGTCAATTTCTACTACAGATTTTAGTGACCATGATTATGTATACTTTTAATTGACATGTATCTTACATATACAATCGTAATTGCCATTTAGTTTTAGCTCTCTTACACCATAGGGATTTTTAGTTTAGGCGTATAATAGTATGTAATTTAAGGGAATCTTATCTTATTTCTAAACATACGACCCCATAAGCTTACAGCTTTAAACATTATCGTGTTTAAATAAAGGGATATCTATCTATCTATCACCTGTTTCGCAGCTCTTTTCCCACGAAATAAAATTTTCCAGGAGCAAATTTTCCGAGGATGCTGGTTGGATTGGACTTTCAAACGATTTACACAACATAGACGTTCTCTAAGAATACATTCCACTTGAAACTGGCGTTAAAACTAGCCTTGATCGCTCTAAAAAGAACGGAAACCAACAAGCTACCGATTCTCAAACGGCAGCCATTTTTCTGTTCTTCTCGGGAGTGCTTTTTTGACGAGAGCCAATGATAGTCCCGGAAACGCGTCACGTGCCATATCGCGCGACTCATGCGCAGACATTTTTCGCCAGTGAAACCGGGCTGGTGTTAGCGTGTGTCACCTTGCTTTTATTGTTGTTACTATTTGACAATGCTGTATTATCACTCGACAACAAACAACATTAAACACTACAAAAGGTCGGTCCCCAAACTTCACGACAAAGCTAAACATTTTAAGATCAAAGCTTAGGCCTAGACTTTCCACCCGATGATTGCTCAAAAATGTCCGAACCTATCTTACTTTCTTACTTACTTAACAGAGGTGACGACATTGTGTCACTGTTTCTATAGCAATAGTTGGCGCAAAAACGAATAAAGGTCTGATTGGATTAAAAATTTATGCACATCAAGTTGTTCAGTTTTAATTAAGTTAAATTAATTTTATTATAATAAAAAAGATAAGAACTGTCAAGGGAACCTTAAGATAAGACCATAAGTCTTAATATGGAAAAAGGTAGGGTTCCTCGATTTTAATGTGAGATGGAATTATTTTACGATATGAAAAGACAACCGACAAATGTGCTCACATGAAGGTAAGTTTTGTAAATTGCTGCAATATTTATGCGATTTTCTCAGACTTTTGCTTTCATGTCAAAATAAAACAGCAACAGTCACAGGGCAGTCTGGTCCGTTTGCGTTTTGCTAAACTTTAATGCCAAAATATCGTGACACAATTCACTCGTGCGACTTTATAGAAGGGGCTGTGTCACGTTATTTTAGGGTGTTTAGAGGAAATTTTTAGTTTATCACGAATTTAAAACTCGTAAATGGTAATGTGGAATTCCTTTACTGATAAAATTGTCGTTACATCACAAACAAGATGATTTTGAGCAAAAACGGCCTTTATCCAAGCGATTTGCCATAAACTTCAAAAACGTCGGGGATTACCCAAATGCAATCCGTTTCAATCTTGTCCATTTGTGACCATCCATGCTTCTCTTTCCTTTTGCTTTATTTCTTTTATGTTGTTCAACAGTTTTAAGTGGTTATTACAATGTTTCCGTATACTTTTTGGGCATTTTGTGTGTCACATAGCCCATTTAAAAAGGTTGACGATCGGAGTCATTCGAATACCAACCTTGATAATTGTGCGCGGGATGAACCCGCTTCAGCACAAGGAAATGAGGTATGAACGATGAAGGTAGAATTATTTTTCTAAGATACGATATCAAAAGACAACTGAGAAATGTGCTCACATGAAGGTCAGCCCAATTTAAATTACGTAAAATTGCAAATTATTGCCACATTTATAGCATTTCTTACTTTTCCCTACATGGCAAAACAAAAGAAAAAGTAACTGTCGCTGAGCAGTCTGGTCCGTAAGTGACTTTTTTTTAATTTATGCGAAGAATTCGTGACACAATTCGCTTGCGTGACTTCATTAAAAACGTTAACCATCCCTGATCTTTATATTAAAGTAGGGGTTAACCCCTACATAATATATATATATAAGGAAATGACCCTGTGACAATGTACTTCACAAAGCAGTTTTTACGGTACCGCTTCGTCCCAGTTGCATTTCCATCGCCGACGATCTGGTTTTGTTGGATAATACAAGACTTATCTAGCTGGTGAACACAACGGAATAGATCATTTCATTGCGGATTTAAATTTGTTTAGCTTTCATGTTATGTGGATACCTAACTTGTGCAAAGCAAAATTTCAAGGTAAGTACCGGCCACTGTCTCGTTTTGTGAAAGCATCTATTTGCCGCTTTATTTACAAACATGCATGAATGCTGGACCTTGCTCACGAATCTCGCTCAGGTCTGGCGTCGTAGTTTGATTTCAAAATAAAATCAACTGCGATGATTTCCTTGTTGATCTTCACAGCTTCCTGCTAACCGCATTAAAGCAAGCTGAGCTCACCTCCTTTTGGTTCCTTTACCATGAGTAAGTACTTAAACATATTCTTATTGGCTTTTAATTGTAGTCTATACAATTCTCAAAATATGTTGCTGAAAAATTAGGAGCATTAATTTTGCAGTTTCCGGGTTGGTAGGCATTTGATTGGTACGTCATGCCATTTGGCGAGTGTCATTGATATTGTTATTGACGAAAACCGAGTGAGCATTTCCCTTTTCCTTAATTCGCAACTATCACTTCGACCTTCAGTGGCAAACACTAAAACTAGGCCAAGGGACTGCTAACACAATGCCACACATTAAACTTTGACTCGACAGCCATTTCGGGTTTCGATATGTTGTGCTAACTTATGTGTGCCAAGAAGTAAACTTCGAAGCCATAAACGTTCTTATAAACAAGTTCGGGGGTAATACGATAACAACAAGAACAAGAACAACAACAATAACATCTTTATTTGCACCCAAAAGTATGACAGTATTAATTACAGAATAATATATTTGTCTCAAAGAATAAACTATAGGCCTAATTGAAGAGCCCGGAAGCGTGTCTTTAATTAATTTCACACTTCCTTCAATACAAAGTATCGTTAGCGCAAAGCGTCGGTTTTCAACATTCATACCCTTGGGTAAGGAGGCAAAGGTGAACTTTAAATCGAAGATAAAAGATTGGTATTTTCGGTTGAACATAACGCACACTTCACGTGTTAATGATATAATGAAGAGGCATTGGGACAGACATTAGCCTTCAGTTGAGCCTTGCATGACTGGAAATGAAGAGGGCGAGTAAGTCTGATATTTTCAAAGGTTCCCAGCCTACGTTGTCCCTTGTCGTTATGACGAAATCGTCTTATCCGAATCCCCGACAAAGAAGGAAAGATAAACCCCCGAAGGTATAGGACACTAACTTTACAATCTACTTTAAATTTTGTAGCATCTTCAGGCCAGTCAGCTTGGGATCGAAACTACCCGATGAGTGAAGCTGATTTTTATGAAAAAGGGCTGCCGGATGACATTGGGCCGCATAAGTGGAAAGATTTAGCGCGTGCGCTAGGATTTAATCAAGCCAGTATTGACGGCATTCACATAGAAAAAGGCAACGCCAAGGAATGCTGCATAGAGGTGCTTGTTCGCTGGCTTCGCCAGAACGGAAAAGGGGCCACTGTCGGAAAGCTCGCCGAAGCTCTAACGAAGATAGGGCTTAAGAATTTAGCTGACAGATTCCCGATCAAACCAAACGATACAAAACGAGTAAGTGATTCTGACATTTTTTTCGGACTTAAGTCGTCTTTACTAAAACAAATAAGAAAACTTGATTTATCATTGTTAACTGTTTTTCTAGGTGAGAAATGAAGGCAACATGGCCAAAGTGCCATATGCGATTGGTTTGCGACATTTCTTTTATGAGGGTCTCGACGGCGGGATAGCTGTCACGGCCAAACGGCCAACGGCTAAAAAGATTGTCTTTTTACGGCTAACGGTTATTTGTTTTCAGTCACGGTTAACTTACATGAAAAACAAAAAAACGTTCCTCGTTGAAAAAGAAACATTTGTTTTTGCTTTTTGGGGTTCTCTGTGTTAGTTAGTAGGGTCTTAGTACACATATTGAAAAGGATCATTGAGAATAAAATACAAACAGCGGAGATAAACATTTTTAAAAAATGCATTTTATATTAACTTGGCGTTTCATATGCTTGTTCTTCGTTAAGTTAATATGAAATGCACTTTTTAAAAATGTTTATCCCAGCTGCTTGTATTTTATTCTTAATTAAGCTACGATGGCCGAAGAGCAGGAGTGAATAGAATAAGTCATGTATTGGTCATCAGAATGGAACTTACATTTTTGTCAAGACCTCCAATTGGGGCCAAGAAAGGATGAAGTAAGAGAAGGGAGTCCCCATACACGGGCCAATGATATTTTAGCTATGCAGCTATTTTTAGAGAGGCACCTGATTAGCCAGTTGTAATGACGTAATGAAGTTTTAAATTTGCGCGGCGTTGGGAACGAGAACTTAAAATAGCTTTGCGAAACTAAAAATAGATTTTAAAAAACGGGAAGTCTTACCTCATCTTCTTTTCCTGGGGTTTTATAACGATATGATGATTGCGTGACATTGAAAGAACGTTCTAGATTGCTAACTAGTGGTAGAATGTTCAGGAATCAGTAGTTATTTATAAGTCTTAAGATTTGTGATGTTTATAAAACATCAATCACTTATATAGTGTAGCGCAATCTACATAAGAGAGTTGTCTGTGTTGTTGTTTTATTGTCTTTGTTAACGGAGTGATAAAGCCATCAGGTAGAGATTGTAATGCGGACTATTTCTTGACGTGAATTAAATTAAACAAGTAAGCTGAGTTAGCATTTATTGTCTTCTTTGCTGAATACCATTGATCAGCTGTTCTGCTGACGGTTTAACGAGTATCTACTTGAACCTAACAAGAACGTTACTGGGTTATTTTTAGCCTGCGAACGCAGACGTATTTCCGGCGGTCGTTACTTTTCTCCCTATTCCACTTTTCAAAATAAAAAAGACTCACGCTAAATCTCTTAATTTTTGTCACGGCTAACGGTACATTTTTTATCATTTTCACGCCTAACGGTTAACTTTTCTTGACGTTTCACGGCTAACAGTTAACCCCATTGAGACCCTCTTTTATCACTCTTTGGATACAAGACTCTGTGAGTTACTTCATTTATGGCCGCTTTTTTTTTTCCAGAACGACAAAATTGAAGAGACAGTACGTGAATTTTGTGAACAACTGATTAGTTTCCTGAAAGAAGAGGTAATATATAAATGTTTTCCGCACTTCCTTGTGTAGATCTGGCTTGCTGTACTGAGGGCTTTTTGTTTCTTCTTTTTTCTTTTGGAGCTAGGACTCTAAGGAAAACAGCAAAGCGAGAGACCTAGAAGACAAGGTAAGCCATCAAACAATCAATAATCAATCATGTCTATCAATCGATCAACATTCGTCTGACTTGTTGCAATGTTTACAAGTGTTCAATGAGTCTTAAGGAAATCTTAAGTGTTATCAGATATTAATAAAAGGACCCGTAGGACACTGAGTTAGTCGCTGTTTAATGACAGAATGTTACTGAAGTAGGCTGGTCTAGATCAAGTTAAACGAGTCTGCCACAACATTACGTCGTGTAAACTTTTTAAGTGTACATAGTTAAGGGTCATCAGTTCGATTCAACGGTTGAGAGAAATGTCTATTACTCTGACTAGCATTGGATAAAAAATAGGCAACATGTATAAAGTATGTAGAAAGATAATTTGATTCATTCTGGTATCCTCAAAAGCTGAATTACGCTACCATAGTCCCAAAACTTGGAATAGGAAATTGCTTACGAAAAAAATCATGAAATAGTGCGTAATTTACAGTTGACTTGCTAACTGAATTTAAAAACTATTCGTTACATTCTACAGCTGATTGAGCAATAAAAAGGAATTTTTCAACGCTGAGGGCATCTTGGCAGTAGGAGTATTTTCTACACATCGTGAAGGCGGATCGCTGTTGGTTACTGTAACTGGCGCTTAGTACTTAGCAAATATCATGAACTGAAAATAATAAAATAATATTGACTGACTTTACTCAAGCGAGAGGCATTTCATTTAAATGCCATTGCGCTCTTATCTTACACTATAAAAGAGCTATCTAAGTGCAAGGTAGATAAAGAGTACTTTTTTACTCGGTGTGATAATGACAACATTAGCAGTGAAAAACTTCTCCGATTATAATTATCAAATCATGTCACTGCTGACAAACTAGATTTTCTCTTTATATAGTTTCCAGTATTCTAATAGATTTAAACATATAGTTTTGTATTTCCTTACCAAATATTGCTTCTGAAGATGAATGTTGCAGCATTCGAAACGCCAAGCTCTAAATATGCGTTTTACTATGTTTGTAACCGCTGCTTAAGTGTTGTTTTTGATCAAACTTAATGGCCAAAAAACAAGAATATCTACGATCATATCCTTATTTACCCTCAGATTGCAAGCTAGTATCTGCGAGCATTCGGCCCTTAGCCCCACTCCTCCAACAAGAAAACTTGATAGGTAGTACTGCACCCCAAGAAAAAGCTTATACGAAAATACTAACTTCGAGAACGTGAACGTCAAAACTTATGTTTGGCTTCTCTTTGTATTGCGTAGGTTTTCAAATTGAGCAACAGGATTAAGGAATTAGAGGAGGAGGTAAGGCAAATTGAGAAAGACTAGCGCTTATGCAGCCTGTTCTTTGAACTTTGCAAATATCATGAATATCGACTGACCCGGCAGGACAGCCAGACTCAAGCACGAGGCATCTTTCGGTATTTCGGCTAGACTCTAGAATATCTGTTCACCTTTTGGGGTTGGGGTTTGTCAAACTTCAAACGTCCTTAAAGTGTTCATTTAATGCAGCGTATTTTAAAGGTAGACGTATTTTATATGGAATCATGAACGTCAAAACTTATGTTTGGCTTCCCTTTTTCATTGCGTAGAATTTCAAAATGAACAACAGGATTAAGGAATTAGAGCAGGAGGTAAGGAACAACGAGTTTAAGTAAAATATTACCTTCCAGTATTCGTGGTTACGTTCAAAGTGCAGCCGAGAGCATTAAAAAGGACGGAAGTAGAAGCCTTGATTAAAACTTGAGTTTAAATTGTTCATTGCAACCTTGCGAAAACGTTTTCAACTCAAATTCGACGCAACGAGGAATTGGGTTGAAAGAAAAGGAAATCACCGACCTTATACCGGACAAGTTACTAGGAATTTTGTAGAACGCCAATCTAGATCAACTAAAGCTTTTATAAACGCGGTGATCTACATTTTAAGTTGAAACGGGTATACTACAACACGACCTAATGACAAAAGACACTTATTTGACTTTATTTTATTTCTTGCCTGTTAACAACAATCTTGATTTGATTCTTTATGCAAGAGGGTAACGCAAAACAGTAAAAACTGACAATGAAAATATGCAATTAAAATATACACAGAATAAAATTATAAATACAATAATAAAATGATAAGTGGGAAGAAAACGAGAAATGCAACATACATTAAAGAAATTAAGAAGATGGATAAAAGTCAACTAAACCTTTTTAAAACTAAACACCTACCCATTCAATCTTCGTTAAAGAATTTGGTATTGTAATTCCATCACTGATAGCCTGGCATGTACGCTTCCCCCACGTTTAAAACGTGGGTAGCCTAAGGTCAAGGCTACATTTCGGCTACATCTATCGTAGCCGAATCGTAGTCTATCGTAGCCGAATGTCCGAATTTAATACCAGTAGATCGTTCATGTAGCTTGGGTTTTGTCCGTTAATACGTTACAGATGTTTGCTTTGTTATTCGACCCAAAAACCCAAGAAACTGTTTCGGCATTCAAGCAATGATCCACTAAACGAACCAACTTTTATTTGAATCTTTCTTCTCTCAGGATCTGCAGGATAAACTTCAGATTGATATGAATGCTTGTCATGTTTCTGAGAAGGCCGATGAAGAAGCTCGAGAGCGCCGCATCAGTGCACAATTACAGAAATACACTCATGACCTTAAAACATACGTAACTTCAAGCTTAGAGGTACCGGAGGTAAAACAAGATCAGTTGAAAACCCCAGTCAAATTAGATATCTTGAAAACACTCAGCGAGCATTTGGAGGGTCTTTACATCGCAACACGAGACATGGTATCCGAAACTTGTAAATGTAGCGAAGATCTTAAGAGGGACTTCTACGATTTTGCTTACCACGGGCTTCGCGCGGACCACAATGAATTGGTTCACAGATTTAAAGATTTGGAAGATGCAGTTCAAGAAATGGGCGAAGAAGAGAAGGAAGAGTTACAAAAGGTTAAAGAATTTCAGCTGCATCGAGAAAGCCTGATAAAAGAATTGGAGGAAAAATGGCGAGCTCTCTTCTCTCCGGTAGGTTATCAATATCAAGCTCATTAATGATTCATTAAGTCAATTACCAATCACCGATTATACCTCGAAACATCTCATGCTTTCACGTGTTTCTCGGTGACTCTATACCCATATGATGCACGAAGCAGTCGTCATCATTATATCTTTATTTACCCTGGGATTTTAGAGTAGGTTGGTGTAGCTAGTATCTCCGAGCGCTTACCGTTTTGAACCATGGTATACCACAAAGGACAGAGCACAACACCCAGAACACTCCATGTCCTGCTTTTTGTGAATAGTGTGTGGATTCTTTTTACGCCTCATAGGGTTGTGATATGGGGCCTAAAGTTAATCGCCCTTCTTCGAGAAGACTTTTGTGATGATGAAACAAGTATTGTTATACAAATATAACTGGCCCTTACAGAAATCGAAAAGAGATGAGAAGAGGAGACTCTGTTCTATGTACTGGTGAATGAAAGGAAAAGGGGTTGGAAACAGAGACATATATTTCCCTGGGGGAATTTGAATCAACTGAGAGAACTTAGAGGAGATGGGCTCCAGTCAGAATATAACAATACATGATCGTTTATGGAGCCGTATTGCGCTTTTGTTTCTTTCAGTTGCATATCCTTTGCGGGGCTTTGCAATTCATTACATGAGCAATTCAGTGAAACGTAGTTCATTTTTTATTCCAACGCTGTCGTTTAATTTGCAGCCTGAGCGGCTTCCAGAAACTCGATGGTCAGAATCCCCTGCAAGAGGGGACAAGTCCACGGACATTAAAAAGGTGTCTATTACCTACTATTTATTAATCGAAAGTGAGGTCTTTACGGGAAAGTAACGAATGAAATAGGAAATAAAGAAAAAAAATGGAGGTTAACAGACTACCGTGTGGGTGAATTTGATGGCCTGGATTGGTGAAGGAATCGATCAATTCCTGATGTAACGCGACAACCCGTCTTGGACCAAGGCCTAGCGGGAATTTTAAATAAGCGGTGATTTAGGACCATATGAAGGTAAAGAAAATTATTTCCAGAGCTGTCATAACCAATAGAAAACCTATACTCTGCATATTAAATTCCTGCTTAGTTGGTATCCAACGCCTGTAAACCTCCTTTTCGAAATTTAACTTTTTTTGGCTTCAAGGTTTATCCAGCTTTTAAGATAACGTGATTTTTTTTGTATTTTCGTGTTAACGTGTTGTAGGTTAAGAGAAACACAGCTCCTGGTGCCAGGCCGAAACAAAAAAACGTTCGAGATGAGTTTACAAAACCCGAAGCACCTCTCACGAGCGAGGACGCGCCTCCGATTGCAAATGTAAGTCCTTTCGCCATTCGGTTTTTATCATATAAACTTATTAGCAAGTGGTCGTAAGATATTGGTAGTAGAAAGAATGTTTTTACTCCCGATTCTTTCCGCGCCTTATACGCCTTTTTTAATTTCAAAATTTTAACATTTTATTTCCGATTCCGTGTATTCTCATTGAAAAAATTTAACCATAAGAAATCAAATACTATCTAATAGGGCAAACAAAGGAGCAAAAACGAAAGCAGTTACTTAAGCTTAGTTTTTGTATGTCGGGAAAATCCAAGACGATCGGGGATTCCTCATGCAGTTTCCCGACCGTCCCAGATTTTGCCGAGTACCGGAAATCGCTAGACGCTTGTCCCAGATTCTTCCGATGGTGGCTTTCGCGGAAAGTGGAAAGTGCGCCAAAAACTGAAAAATTGCAGTTTAGAGGATTGGTAACGAGCTAAAGCCATCGCCGACGTCTCCGACAGTTCAAATGTCGGGAATGATCGCCGACGATCGCACAAATCTTGGACACGTCGGGAAAATAGAAACTCTTCCTATTTTCCCGATTCGTCCGCGACCAGGTAGGGTAACCATGGCTGGCGAGATAACTTTTTCAGATGTAAACAGTTTAGATCGCCCACCCGGGACGAAACAATCTATACCGAACCCCTTGGTTAAATTCCTGCAATAAAATACTTTTAAAGTTTTTGCCCTCAAGGGATAAACTCATCATAAGCTTTGTTTACTACAGTGTCATGCTTTCGAGGAAAAAAACACACGAGGGATCTCAGCTGAGATCTCACATTGCATTTCAGATTCAGTCGTCCCCTTTTTACGTGATTATTTACAATCAGATTTTATATATTGTATATCGAAGGACCTTAGTACCTTATGACTAACATAAAGTTCACATTTTTCTTCTATCCTAGGTTACATTACAAAGGTCAGTGAAAAGAATCATAGGAAAGAGAGGAAGATGTGCATAATCGATCAATCAATCAATCAATCAATCAATCAAAGCAGCTATCAACCTTCTAAAAAGGATTGATAACACCTATACCTTCCCTCAAGCTGTGGCTTACGCGTCTCAACACATCTTCCTAACGTTTCGTGTTGTCTTATTGGTATCTGTATTCATACACTTATCAATTCAATGCCAACATTACAACATAGTAAGGGAACAGAACACTGTAGACCACTGTACTATGCAGTTATTGTTAGCCGGACTCGGACACTCCAGACCTATAGTCCTGTGTCTTCACCTGTGTCTTCGACATCACGGTCCCTGTTTCCTGCTGATGTAATTTATTCAAATATGATTGTTCAAGAGAAAATAACGGGGAATAGGGGGCATCCCTCATAAAGGCCCTTTTGCCGTAGGTAATATGTCTCAAGTTTTTATAGATCGACTCCCATGCTGTACAGTCCCAAGGGGATTAGGCAACAGCCAATCATACCAGGCCGGAATGTGTTCCGCATGGATGGCTCATGCTCAGAGAACATATTCCAGCCATATGATTGGCTGTTGCCTAATCCCCTTGGGATATGTACAAAATAGGAGTCAATCTAAAAATAACTTGAGACATGTTACCTATGGAAAAGGATATGTGTGAGGGAATGAGCTCTCTTGACCTTTGGATTATTACAATGACCTGAGCAGATAAAATTTTTAAATGAATAGAGACAGTTGATTTTTTATATAGTGTACCGGTATATTTATATTAGAAAGTTTAGACAGTTTTTGAAATGTATTTTTGGTTAATTTTGTGATAATTATGTGGGTTCAAACAACGGAATTTTCATCTTTCATTTATCAATACTATTGTAATTAAATTTGCTTTTTATAATAAGAACAAGTAATTTATGTGGAATAAAACAGTTCTCATACCATTTTGGTATTGCCTGAAAATAAGGATCTGTACAGAAACTCTTATTTTCGGTGCAACAAAAAAATTGTTTACTTTGCCTACGTTTTCTAACAACCCACTTTAAATTCCGTGACCTTACATTTTTGTATTACTTTTATCATATTCAAAATATTGTACTTTAGGAAATGTAACCTTCATCTTAAAATAATGGCCCGTCCATACGAATGCGTCTTTGAAAACCTCCGTTTTCGATCGTTTCAGTGTGGACGTTTATATATAAACGGAGGTTTTCGAAAACGCATTAGTGTGGACGGGGACTAAGACTGTACAAAAATATTTGAACATTGCATTAAAGTTATTTTCTTTGCCTAAATTTGAGACAGTTGATCAAGTTTAGTAAAAATAAACATTCAAAAAAGGAACTGGTAGCTTTTGATCCCTTTTTCGTCTTAATCATTAAATAATCATCTGACAATCTCATTGCCGTACTTAGGGCCCGTTTCTATGACGTCATTCTCATTTGCATTACAATATAATCTAGCATGTATGTGAGGCAATTTCGGGCTATTTTGTAGTTTTAACCCGAAATTGCCTCTCATCCACGTTAGATTACATTGTAATGCAAAATAAGAAAAACTAACCGTGAAAAGGGCTATTGACGAGCACTCTTAAAGGGGCTAGGTCACGCCATTTTAGGTAATTTTGTTTAATTTTGTTAATTATAAGCTC
>NC_090892.1:68021159-68046159 GCF_036669925.1 Montipora capricornis | reverse complement strand
AGGTTTGCGCAGGCCACAGCGAGGGAGCCGAGGCTGCCGTACATACCATGAGCCAAGTCTTTGATGAGGAAGAAACAGATGGAATTCTGCTTATAGACGCGACTAACGCGTTTAATCAAATGAACAGAGCAGTAGTTGGCATACTTTGTTCTCTTTCTTTATTTTTGAAAGAGGCATCAATAAACGAGATTCCCGCCCCCGAAGCTGTGTTTGTGTTTATTTAAGATCGATCAGTTACAAAATATTTTTTATCGTTTCTGGGTGATTAATTAGAGAGAAATTATGCATGGTAAAGGCTTCAAGTTCCGTTTAAGCCTAGTTTTCATCTGTCGGGAAAATCCCAGACGATCGGGGATTTTGCAGTTTCTCCACGGTCCCAGATTTTGCCCACTAATGAAAACCATAAATCGTAGACATCCATGATAATCTGGAATGGTCGCAGACGAATCGGGGAAATAGGAAGCGTTTCTATTTTCCCGACGTGTCCCAGATTAGTGCGATCGTCGGTGATCATTCCCGACATATGAAAACTCAAATTTGTACTGTCGGAGACGTCGGCGATGGCTTTAGCTTTAGTTCGTTTCCAATCCTCTTAATTGCAAGTTTTCGGTTTTTGGCGCACTTTCCACTTTACGCGAAAGCCACTATCGGGAGAATCTGGGGCAAGCGTCTGGCGATTTTCCGATATTCGGAAAAATCCGGGACGGTTAGGAATCTCCCGGATCGTCTGGGATTGACATAAAGCTCCGAATTAAAGCGCCCGGGGCTCGTCAGGGCCCGTTCCTTGTAGCGCGATGTCATTCGTCGCTATTTTTGGACGTGATTTCATTCATTTTGACAAGGATGTAGTACGGAAATGTCATTGTGTATGATTTTTACTCTAGGTCTAGGATCAATAAGGGGGAGCTGTAGCTTTGAGAGCGTGGGCGAAGGTAGCTTATCTCTGTGGATCACTTCTCCAAGAGGACAGTTTCCCAGGTCCTTCTCCTGTCATTTGGTCCGTCCACGGCCTCATCAGACTGCGGTCGATCAAATACGAACAACATTCGTTTAATATAAGTTACTCTTTGTAAATATCACGGTTTTATGGGGATCTCCGCTAATTTATATATTGTGTATAAAGAGAAGAGGAATCAAAGAAAGATACTCCAATCCAATTAGCCCTGCTTTGCCGGAAAAAATGTCTGCAAACGAAGCAAGCTTGGGGACCTTCGATCCAGGTCTTGACGATGCCTTCGAACAATTTGGCCCAGTTGACGTGGATGCTTTTATCGATTCGCAATTCAACTACGCTTTGGAAGGCCAAGAAGAACTGCAAAATACAGAGTTCAGTAAAACGGCTGTTGGGAGCAGAAATGAGTTGCAAATGGCCGCTTCGGAAACTTCCACGTTGCATTCAATCGAATTCTCACTTGGTGGTACAGAGACGAACTTGGACAAGGGAAACTCATTTGTGTCATCGTTGGACGAACTGCAAATGAGGGGGTTTAGCGGTATGTGCTCTCAATGTCACAAAGTTATGGACAAAAAAGATGTGGTTAGCTACCAAACGAGGAAATGCGAGACCAAAGGTGAGCTGAATTGAAAGATACACATATGTTTCGGTACGGTATTTGTTTTTGTCGAATTTTAATAGGATTTGTTTTAATTTATCGCACAGGAGATAGTGATTTCTTTCCCAAGATGTAATCATAACAAGTTAATGTTGTATCAGTGTATTTGTTGATATTTTAACAAGCTTTCGCAACAATTTATGTTATTGTTACGCTGCCACTTGCCCTGTGTAGTTTTATAATTTATAAAAAGTGAAGTTATGTTACGATCTTGAAAGCTTATGATAATATATAACCATTTGGGAAATCCGTTTGACAACGTTAAGCTATTTTCCACCCTTATTTGCTGTTGATCACCACTTCTTTAATTAAACGTGGACTTTGATTTGAAGAATTTGTGGATTTTGCAGCATTTAAGCTTCTATAAATTGTTTTACAGTCTTTTTTGCCGTACGTACCGTACGCGCCATTGTATTATTTTGCTACTTTATAAACTGTTGGAAACTAATATTATTTAGAAACCTAGGGCTCGGATCGATATCGTGTCATAACTCGCTCAGCCACTCGTTTCATCATGATGAGGAACAAAGGCACTTTATATTTCACCTTCCGCGTAAAAATGACATCAGAAAATTACGTTGTCTTGGTGACATATTTGTGGAGTCAATTATCTCAAAATATTGACCTCTGGTGGGTGTAAATTATATGCTTTGCCCGCAGATTGTTTACTATGTTGATACTTTTTTGATTAGCAGGGATTCTATCTCTCACAGTCTGCTTTCCCTATAAATTCTGTGAGATCCTACCAATTAGAAAAAAAAGAAAATTGTCAAATTATGGTATTTTTTAAAACCTGAGTGGTCTTAATGTGTAAAATTAGAGAGAAGGAAACTTTTCAAGATGTACTTGATAAGAAGGAAATTAAAGTAGGTACTAGCAGAATAACTTAAAATCATTTTGGTATGCTTTAAGTGGCACTCAATTGAGAGGATAAATGTCCCATAGTCCTTAATTCACAACTGTCAAACATGTGGAGTGGTTTTGTTTCTTAAAATTGTTCTTTTCTGAGAATCTCTTTATAACTAATATTATATGTCTGGTCTTCATTATTGCAATATACTGTTATGCAAAAAAAAAACTGCATGTACACATTATGCTTGAAAACAATATCCAAATTGACTTTTGACCTTGATAACTACATGTAATTAAACAGTATACTGATCGAGATTGATTTGTCTCATAAGTTTTTATTACTTCTGTGGAAAAACCTTTTTTTTTCATAGTTGCACTTTATTTTTGAGGATCAACCCATAAAGGAAAAAACAAATTTTAAAGAGGTTTCTGCAAGATTTGTTGTCTTACTTTTATAAAGTGAACTCCACTAATACAGAAATTAATCAGTTCCTACCAATTGTTTGTAGAGAGAACATTTGACCCAAGATCAGCAATAGCTACAGAAGTACAGCTTTCTGAGATAAGTGATGATGTTGGAACTTGTTGGCGTAAGCTGGGACCAAAGCTTAACATCGCTGCAGCAAAAATCCACAACCTAGATGAAGACTACAAAAATAATCATGACAAAGCAAATGCCCTCTTGCTCATGTGGAAACAACAGGAGGGGAATAGTCATGCTACGGTTGGCAGACTTGCAGACCATTTGAAGGCCATTGGAAGAACCAGCATTGCTGAAAAACTTTTAGGTTAGCACAGAATGGATGACACAAAGGTTTCAGATGACTTATGCTTTGTAACCTACTACAGCCTGAAAATGTATCCAAAAAAATTCATATGAAACTTAAAGATTTAGACATAAGACTTTCCCTAATCTTGCCAAGTAAGATCTTTATCATCTCAATGAAGAAAACTTGCAATTCAGAACAGTCATGGTCAAAATAATTCTCTGAGCTCAGACCCCCCTAGGTAGCTCAGGCCTTGTGGCCCAAAAAATGTCATGACCAGTATTTTCAGGAACATGTCCGCAGTACATATGCTACTTTACAAAATTTTGAAAACCCTGACTATAATCATTTTTCTTGTTGTTGAACCAGTAGGCTGAGGAATTTCTTCAGCAGTCATGTAACTATTTAACTATGTTAAACCTTGTTATAAGTGAACAGACTTAACTGATTAGAGTGTAATGTGAAGTGCTAGTTTTCTACCCCATATGAACCATGTGAGCATTAGCCCTACTAATGCAAATGGGCCCACACAAGGACTGAGAAAAACTCTGACCAGGGTGGGAATTGAACCCACAACCTTTGGGTTAGATCACTGCTGCTCTACTGACTGAGCTGCAAGGTCAAACGAGAACTAAAGATGTTAAAGTCACGGCAATGAGCAGGACGGGGGCAAGTCTGTTCAAATATAAGTGCTACACGGCCAATGTTTGCAAAAAGATAATCCTTCCTTGTACTTGTACATGTTCATTGCCGTGACTTTAACATCTTCATGCAGTTCCCACAACCTGTTCCCGTCTGACCTTGTAGCTCAGTTGGTAGAGCAGCGTTGATCTAACCCAAAGGTTGTGGCTTCACTTCTCACCCTGGTCAGGAGTTTTTCTCTGTCCTTGTATCGGCCCATTTCCATTAGTAGGGGTAACGCTCACATGGTTCATATAGGGTAGAAAACTAGTCTGTTCAAATATAAGTGCTACACGGCCAACATTTGCAAAAACATAATCCCTCCTTGTTATATATATAATTGATTTTACTTTATCTAAATTGCATTGATTGGCATTTCAGTGTTTTGGAGGTGTACTTCTGTAGCAGCTAGCTTTTAGTTTGAGAAACGAAACTCATTGAGTAGTTACTAGTAACTATCTCAGATAAGTGTTTACTCTGCACTAATGTAACCTTAATTTTGATGTGCTTGTATTGAAATCAGGAGTAGCTGATGTCCAGCTCCCGACATGTTCCGTGGAAAAGTGTGATGTCGTTAATTTAACAGTAAAGTGTGACTTGAATGGTGAACTGGATAGCAAGGTAACACAAAGCATTGATTGGAAACATTCTATTTATTTTGAGAGTACAGTTGTATTTGGGTTTTATCAACAGGCAAGTGGTGTATAAAATTTTCCTCTTAATTCATTACACTTCAAGAAAAAGTTATTACCGGATAGTTTAATTTCCCCGATCCCAGCAATGGTTATTTTGATTATTGAAAAGAGCTACTGAAAGGACATAAGTTATTAATTGTAGACTGGGAGGTCCATGTTGCTAAGAACTGTGACTAAGATCTTGAAAATGCTGCCAGAGTCCACAGGCCGAGAGCAGCTTTTTCAAGACTGAAATCACAGTTTTTAGTTATACGGACCGACCCTCAGCTGGTAAATGACTTGTATTTTTTCCTTTCTGTCTGTCTGTCTCTCTCTCTCTCTCTCTCTCTCTCTCTCTCTCTCTCTCTCTCTCTCTCTCTCTCTCTTCATCTCAGAATTAAATCACTTGTTCACTGGCATCACATTTGACCATATGGCATCTGACAGGATGCGGCGATGCGGATCCGCATAATTCACTGAAATCTGCATCTTCCGCATAATTTCAATATTTTCCGCAAAAAACAGAAGAAATACCTGATATTAGTGATAAAGCAGCTCCTTAACATCCTCAAAAACATAAAAGCCGAAGAAATTGACTGTTTTGAAACGCTTATTTTCCTGAACATTGAAGAAAACACACCATTTCGTTCACAAGATGAAAATTCGTAAGAAAGATCCTAAGCAGTTTCCGCGCATTTTTTTGCCAATGAGCCTGGACACTAGTTTTTTATTCCTACAATGCTTTCCATTGGACGAGAAACAGTTACAGCAAATGACGTAACTGATAAGAAACTAAGGGTGTGTTCGATTGACCGTATTCCGGAATAGGATTACATGGAATACAAGTTAGAACTCCTTCGTTTTTATGGAGATTCACATTAAAAATGTCGAACACCTGCTAAAATGCTATTTTAAACATATCTTTATTATCCTTGTTTCTTCAAAATGCCAGACAGACCATTTTGAATTCATCACTTCACGTATTCTTATTCCGGAACACGGTGAATCAAACGCACTTTAAGTCAATGAACGAGGGAATGGATCGGGCTCCAAAGGTATTACAATTTTGCTCCATTATCTCCAAATTGAAACAAAATTCATGATGAGAAACAAAATAATTTTTTATCGCTTTATTTATTTTACCAAAAGTTGCGGGAAAATCCCAACTGCTAACCCTTTTATTTCAACGGTGAAAGCTGGTCGCAAATTGATGACTCCTCCATGTAATTTAATCACAAAGGGCAAAAATTCAGTCACAAATGCGATTGTATTGGTTGCAATTTCGATTATGGATTTACCGTAAGCATGTAAATACATTGGACGGGCCTAATTATTAGTTTTATAACTTGTTTAAGTTTCCGCATAATCCGGTGTAATTTCCGCATAATCAACGCATGTTTCCGCATAATATGGCCAAAAATTTCCGCATAATCTTTAATTTTTTTCCGCATCCTATCAGAAGCCATATTTGACAGTGAATGCAGTGAGTGACTTAATTACAAAGTGAATGTTTCAAAGAGAAACATTATTTTGTATTTGAATTCATTTTCCAAGCCTCTTTTCTAATAGAACTGTATTTTGAAAGTAACTTTTGTATGTAAACGGAAGCAGTAAAACAAAATACAAATTTCAGGTCAAGGACAAAAAGTCTCAGAGTGTTACTGTGCCGGTTGGCAGAGAAAGAAAAATCCAGACTGCACAAATTGCGGGATTCAATACCATACCTCTTGGAAAAAACAAACGTTAATTGTTATTGATTGCGTGAAAAATGGAAATGCGTGCATGTGTTGCATGCTCTAGTGTGGCTGTTTGTTTACAGCTTACAAAAATTTGAATCCATGTATTTTTAAATAAAAATAATTGGCACTGTAAGATCATTTTATATAGCTGTGATAATGACCTCAAATTATGTTGATAAAGGTATGTGTAATAAGTTATTATTATTAAACCTTGAATCTTTCATGAATTTCTTATATACCAAAGGGGATTTTATCTTTGGCAGGTCATGCTATGTGAAGATGCTAGTGGAAATAAATTTTTGTTGAGACCAGTTAATGGTAGTATGGGAAACTGGAATCCAGAGGAGGTAATTGCTTCATACATGTATGAACATAAATGAGACAACCACCAGGCAAAAGCAGAGTAAAATCTGAAAAGTTTAAAGGCAAACTAGTCAGTGCATGAGTTTTAGGAACAATTAAGTTGGACCTCAATTTCTTAATAATAATAACAATAACGATAACAACAATATTAATAATAATGATGATGCTAAGGTGTGCAGTAAAAGACAGCAGACACACAAATTGGGTGTAATTACAAACAAGTGGGCAGGGAATGTACTGGCAAGTCATGGATCCCACCACTGTATGGACCACCAGATGAGGGGCCTTGGCACCTGGCCAAGGGGGTGCCTCATGCCTGCATTGCAAGGGGGCATAGTTACATGTTTTCGCATAATGTCTTGGGACTAAATTAACCCTGTGCAGCAAAGTAACAGTATGCCCCCCTCCCTGACAGGGCTTCAGCACAGGGCTAAATGGGTGTCACAGGTGGCAATTTCCTGCCCATAGTTTATTAAAGAGGATAAAGGAGGTTTCAAGCAACTGATAGGTCAAACACTAAAAGAACAGGAAAGCAAAAAGAAGGTGGGAGAGTGGGAGGGAGGGATTAATTTGCTGTAAGAAACAAAAAACTTGAGCTTTTTCTGAGAAAGTCAAGCTGAGAATGCCCCTTTGGATAGATTGATTGAAAGAGCCAAATAGGGTACGGTAATCACATAATGGGAAGTCACAGCAGTGCTCCCCAGGCTCCATCCAGTATTTGTTTACTGGCCAGGTACATGTAACTAAGCACAGAATATTATTATGACATTTTAGTAAATTAAGGAGGCTTCCTACAATAAATTTAGCCGATACCATTTAGACTTTAGACGGCCACAGTTCTTATATGCAAGCACCTACAGCTTTGAAACTTTAACCACATACTAGAGGAAGTTTGAAGTTTGTAAAAATTTACTTGATATGGCGTTCTAGGTTACCATAGCAACGAAACAGTGACGTCATGGTTTTTGATTAGCAGCAATTTTACACTTTATTCGATCTAAACTTTTGAAATGATACACAGAGTACTAATCCTAATTTCTTTCAAAAGAAGCGCTGTTTTTAATATATAGAAGAATCGCTTGTCATGTAAGTCTTTTAGAGGTATCAAGCTAGCTCTCCGTGAAATTTCATGGTATAAACTGCTTTTGATGTCCGTTGACAAACTTCAACGGAAAGCATTATATTTTGCGGAATTTCGTCAAACTTCGTTCCCAGAACGTCTGGTGGTCTAGCTGAAAAACTGGTTGATGAATTTTTTTTATAATCCTGTATTCTGTAATTAAGCATATTTCCAAATAACTTGCCAAGCGCCGACAGTATTGAAGCTTTTTAAGACACTGAAAAAAAATTCCAAAGTTCGGGATATTCTTTGAATCTCCGCTCACGTTTCTACACTCTCTTTGTTTATGCCACTCAAGCTGGCTCTTCCACATTCCAGCATGCAAAACTGGTGCCATTAATGAGTCCCAAGTATCACTTTGGTCACGCTCGTGTGGTAACGCGTCGTGTTGGAAAATCACTTTTCACTTGTTTAGCCTGAAAAATGTTGCATTTGAAAGCCTCAGCCTTTCTCTTCTTGCTTTCTCCTCGGAAAACCATTTTTTTCTTCCAACACGATGCGTTACCACGCGAGCATGACCAAAGTGATACTTGGGACTCATTAGTGGAACCAGTTTTGCATGCTGGAATGTGGTAGAGCCAGCTCGAGTGGCGTAAACAAAGACAGTGTAGAAACATGAGCGGAGATTCAAAAAATATCCCGAACTTTGGAATTTTTTTTCAGTGTCTTAAAAAGCTTCAATTCTGTCGGCGCTTGGCAAGTTATTTGGAAATATGCTTAATCACAGAATACAGGATTGTAAAAAAAAATTCATTGACCAGTTTTTCAGCTAGACCGCCAGTTGTTCTGGGAACAAAGTTTGACGAAATTCCGAAAAATGTAATGCTTCCCGTTGAAGTTTGTCAACGGACATCAAAAGCAGTTTATATCATGAAATTTCACGGAGAGCCAACTTGATACCTCTAAAAGACTTACATGACAAGCGATTCTTCTATATATTAAAAACAGCGCTTCTTTTGAAAGTTATTGTAAGAGTAACGACAAATTGAGTGTTTTAGGCGTAAAAACTTCTCTCTTGAATAACTTAAAATCGGCCTTTACGATTTTCTTCAAACTTCGTCAAATGTTAGACAAACACCTCAGGATTAGTACCCTGCGTATCATTTCAAAAGTTAAGATCGAATAAAGTGTAAAATTGCTGCTAATCAAAAATCGCGACGTTACTATTTCGTTGCCATGGTAACCTAGAACGCCATATCAAGTAAATTTTTACGAACTTCAAACTTCCTCTAGTACGTGGTTAACGTTTCAAAGCTGTAGATGCTTGCATATAAGAACTGTGGCCATCTAAAGTCTAATGGTATAGGCTAAATTTATTGTAGGAAGCCTCCTTAAATAAAGTTAATAACATTATTGTTCCTTCACCCCAAGCATGCAATTTAAGAATGTCAGAACTTTCTTTTAGATCCAGAAAAATAAGGCGTTCCTAGAGACTGTTGCTGCTGCTGCCAAGGACATGGGGAAAACACCTGAACAAAGGAGGCAAGAAAGCTTAAAACGCATATCTTCAGAGGTTCAAGAATTACAGCAAAAACTTAAAAAAGTAAAATTGGACTTAGGTGACTCCAAGGAATGTACAGATTCTTTTACTGCTGGGAAAAATAAACAAAATGATAGAGAAGCAGAAAAAGAGGTATTAGATCATGATGCAAAGGTGCCACAACAAAATGTCAATCATTTGGTGCAATCCTGTGAGGAACAGCAGTCACTTTGTCAAGGAATATACAGTGCTCTTATCAAGCTTATTGGTGAAGTTGGCCAACCAAGGGATGACAATTTCAAGTGCATTTCGCAACTCTGTGATTTTACAAAGGAGTTAAAAGACCAAGAGAAAGCATTGTCTCCAAAAATTGAGTTATTGAATAATATGAAGGACTGTTTAGATATGCATCAAACAACTAAGTTGGAAAAATTAGATAAGTGGTACAGGGCTCAACAGGAACAGATTGACGGTGTGGAAAAACTTCTGTCAAGCTTGCTTTCACAAGGAAACATTGCAAAAAAGCAGGTCAGTTTGAATCATTTGAATCTGCACTATGCTTTGAGTGAAAAACAGAAAATAATTTATGTTCATTAACGAAAGATAAAAATGTAAGAAATGTATTAGTTAAAAAATGCGAGCATTAAGAGAATGGAGACAAGAAGCATACAGCTGTACTCAACACAGAACAATAATGACCCAGCTAGTAGAGAAGAAAGAACAGTATGTTCATAGCAACATTATTATGGGGTGATCTAACCACAGACCTAAACCATTTTATTTAAAAATGCATTTTATTGTGCAGTTTTATTTGTTTGAATCTATGTATGATCTATGCATTTTACTTTAACTGATTTTTGGGCACTACTTAACCATGAAACACTTACAGTAACACGGAAACAAGACTGACAGATTGTATCCAGGTTGCGCATCGAGACACCCTTGACTGGAGCCCGAGCCTACCCTTTTTGCGGGTGCCCCAAAATTCTCAACAGAACCAACACCTGCTGAATTTGTTTCCCTGCGAGTTTCACCCTTGCTCACCACAGAGTCTCCAGTAGCTCAGTGGTTAGAGCATCCAACTAGACCACAGAGGGTCGAGGGTTCAAATCCCATCTGGGGCTCGGATTTTTCGACTTCTCAATGGGCTCTACATTTCATTTCATATGTGTATGCCATTCTCACATTCGCTCACTTGGGTGGTTGGTTGGCCGCATCTCAGATATGCTCCAAGGTGACTGTGCGATGCAGTTATGAGCTATGCTGTCAGTCGATATTTGACTCTGTAGCTGCATGATGCAGCTCAAATCAATGACTCACATTTCACCCTTGCTCACCACAGAGTCTCCTGTGTAGCTCAGTGGTTAGAGCATCCGACTAGATCACGGAGGGTCGTGGGTTCGAATCCCATCTGGGGCTTGTATTTTTCCGAGTTGCCAATGGGTTTTACATGTCATTTCACGTGTATGTCATTCTCACATTTGCTCACTTGAGAAAAAAAGGTAGAAAGAAATATCTGTTTTGCTGTTTTGTTTTGCTGTTTCATGGATTAACAATGCCTCTGTTTTTTTACTTTAGAAAATGTTAAAGCGCAGGTCTGAACCAGTTTTAGGTGGGAAACCATCATCAGGATTTTCAAGAGGGGTAACAAAAAAATTCTTACTTTTTCCATTCTGTTATTAGTAGTTGTTGAATTACAAATAGATCTTGTGGAAATGATGAAAAGGATTACAGATCTTGTCTTGATACCTGGTATAACAAGTTGGGTGGTTGTAGTAAAAATAATATATTTTTTTTTCAGAGGTCAAAAACAGACTCATCAAAGAATTCTGGCAAGTCACTAAGCTTATGTGAACTTCAAAGTTTTAGTAAAAAGTCCAGCATATCAGAACCCCTTTGCCCATACCGAATGTGTGTAATGGACACAGACAAGAAACTTAAGAAAGGACAGGTTTGTGTAGTTAAGTCCTCCATCTAAATTTGAGTAGCTGATCAAGATATAAAAATAATAAAGAACAGGCCATAGGTGTTTTTGTGTCACTGACTTATTGCATTCCCAGGTCTCATAATCAGACCAGATCTGACCAGACAACATAGTTTTTGGTTATGAGGCACGGCAGGTTCTAAGGAGCACCCTATTGCACAAAGAAATCTGTTATATCAGGGCAAGCCACTGCAAATGCTTGTGACTTCCTTCTTGCTCTTCTCAACAGCTTCAGGAATATTTACTTTGTGTCAAGGGAATTCCTTTGGTGGGAAGACCAAGAGCTGAAAATTCACCTCTGACGTTTGAGTTATGTTTTTTTTTTTTGCTGATAAGGAAGTTAATCATTAAATTATATCATATAATTTAGTGATAATGGCTGCCAACACGGCTTATCTAGGATACAATTATTTCTACTTTCTATGTCCCGCTTATATTGTTTTCAGCAAGTCCCAATGACATTCTTTGATCCTCTAAAGGCCCCAAGCTTGATGAGACATCAGAATCATCTAATGTATGTAATACATGTAATTGGAGAGGATTAAGGGCAAATTATTTTGTTTACAACCGACCACAGCTTGAGCGCTGCTGCAATCAATCAGGCTTGAATATTTCACTCCCAGTTACGATGTGCAGTAAACCTGGCTTGATTGTTCTAGCCTTGCCTAACTTACTATATTATACGGATCTTACAATCTGCATGGAGGTGGAACAGAATCCTGTACCGACTCAAGCTGAGGAACACTATTACACAACTGGACACATAGACTACAACTGTCACATAGACTACATAAAGAAGAAAGCAATCAAAAGGCTGTTTTCTATCAGAATTCTGCGGAAGACTGGTCTCAGCCAAAGTCAGCTAGCAAGAGTATCCACCACAACAATCAGGCCGATTGTGGAGTCACGCAAAAGTTACCTGACATACTCTCTAACAGGATTGAGAAAGTGCAAAAAAGGGCTCTACAAACAATCTTTCCAGCTTCCACATACCTGGATGCTCTAATACTTGCTGGCCTGACCACCCTATGGGAACGAAGGGTCACGCTATGTCGAATGTACTTGCAAAGGATTCAACTCAGCCCTATTAGCTTCCTCGTCCTCCTAAGATTACAAGAACCCACTCATTCCTACCAGCTAAGGTCTGGGAACCCGACAGCAAGGATAACATAAAATCATGGGAACAATCAATCTGCTAAATAAATACAAAGTGCACTGACCTATTTTTCACATTTAGAATTTATCCTTATGGAAGTTAACATGAAATTTTCATATATCCTGTGTAATAACTTTCATTAAATTTTATTTGATGTAAATGAGCTCTGTAATTTAGCTTTAGCTACGTACCAAAGAGACAATAAACAGTATTTATTAATTTACATTAAATGTAGCCTCTTGTTATGCATCGTTTCATGACACTGTTTTCCCTAGTTATCAGCACAACTGGTAAGGGACCTTCTAAAACCGGTAAAGCATTTGGTTAATGTTGGACAGTCTGCAAAGGATAAGCAACTTCTCAGCATCTGCAGGTGGTAATAAGTTCTCTTACAAGTGGTAAATTTTACCGGTTACTGCCTGATAAGGGGAACCCTGACACAGGCCTGACACAGGGGCCATTTTAGACTTTCTGTAAGCTTTGTGCGAGGCACATTGGCCTTGCGGCTAAAGCTCACAGTGCTCTTGGTTGAGTGACCGGTGCTTAGAGCCTGGCTAGATTGTTATGTTGAGTTCACTTTGCCTAAAGTAATAAGAAGTTAGGGTTATGGTTAGTTAACCTTAACCCTAACCCTAACCATAACCATTACCATGGCATAACCTTGTTACAGGCCAGTGTCATATCCAGAGGAGAGTGGAGTTTCCACCAGTTCCTTAATGCTTTGGAAAATAAGCTAAGCTCCAAAAGGACAGTCACTTGCCCTGAAAACAGACTTAACCCTTACTTTGAATCTTGTTATCAAATCGTATCACAAGCCTTACCATGGAAACAGAAATGAAACATATTTTCATAACATATTTCATAACACATTATCCATGACACATCATGACATAAAGTGAGACAAAGAAGTATCTGAATTGGGCCCACAAAAGTGTGTTGACATTCATTGTGGAATTTATCAATTTGTTTTTGGCTCACTAGGTTGATCTTATAATAATTATAATCCTATTGCTGTACGAGCCCTTGGAGCAGGGCTGGCACAGTAATGAGAACACTTGCTTTCCACCAGTGTGTGCCCCAGGTCTGATTCCTTGACTAGGCCTCATAAGTGGATTGAGTTTGTTGGTTCTCTACTCAGCTCTGACAGGTACTTCTTTGGCTTCTCTGGTGTCCCCAATTAGTGCCCTTATTAAAGGTGGCTTACTACAGTTTTCCGACAAAAAAAATCTGTGTAATTAGGGCAACAGGATGTCTCTTCTGATGTGTTAGTCACTGCAAATTGATGTAAAATGTTATTTTACCTAACAAATACATGCAGATCGGGGAGGGGACTCCTGGAGGGGGACTGGAAACTAGACATTTGAAAAGCCTTTTTCTCTAACACTTTTTCTTAGCGAGAAAACATCGTCATGTATAGATATAAATAGTTAAATCTGTCAGACAGGTTTTTCCCAAATGGTGAAAATGTCGATTTTTGTCTATTTTGATAATAACTGAAAAACTGTCTGATAGATCTTTTTAAAAAGAATGTTGATGGTTTCATCTTCACATTGTTGACAAATTCCCAAAATTTCAACCCTGGTCATATGGGTAGGTTTTGAGAAAAAGGCCCTTGAAATGTCCAGTTTCCAGTCCCCCCCCAAGGAGCTTGGTCACTAAAGTTAGCAGTTTCCCCTGATTTGAATTTATTTGTTGGGTAAAATTACATTTTACATCAACTGCAGTGACTATCACTTCAGAAAAGACATCCTCTTGCTTTAATTTCACAGATTTCAAAATCTTGATCTTTTTCTTTGGAAAACTTCAAATTATAAGCCACCTTGAGTGTTAGAACACTTGACACTTCAGTAAATTATTATTATGGACACTTAGTGATATTGCGGTTTTACATGATCAATAGCATAGCGAGACTAGTCCTAGGCTATGCTATATAATTTATAAATATGAATGTTCAGTTAGACTATTCCTTTCAACGCTCTGCTCCGTTCTTCCTATCTCTTATAGGTATAAAAGTTCTTAACTATTTCAATGTTTTGTGATATGATCCTTTTCTGGCTCTTCATTATTAGATATTGCGTCTCTTCTTCGTTCTTTCCAGTTAAATGTTCATTGAGATCATTCTTCAAGCTCTGGTGGTATTCTGCTAGGAAATCAAAAACTACATTTACTTGGTTGACTTTGTAATCAGGGTATTGTTGTTTAATACCCGTCCTTAACTCTCTGTATTTGTCTTGCTTGGTCTTCCACCTATCTGATATCAAGCCTATACCGCAAACCGTTCCTTCGATGAGTAGCCATACCTTCTTTTCTTTGTCCATTACTGCTACAAGCCGCTGCAACTGAGTAAATGGCGCAATTACATTGCCAGAGATAATCCCTTGGGTGTTCTTTAGGATCTAAGGTAAATAGATTGGATGTGATATTCCCTAGTTCTTTAATGTCCTTGTTATTAGGGACGTTTTTACAAAAAGTACTGCTCGTTCTTTCTGACCAGTTTCTCTCTTTAACTTGACTAGTTATTTCGTACCATTTCTTTGCATTGTTGGCCATCGTGATGTATTCTTCGCTTGGCTCATTACAGCTTTGTTCTGTAGTAGTAGTGTTTTCATTGCCATCTATTGTTCCGCGTCCCGCTTATTATTATTATTATTATTATTATTATTATTATTATTATTATTTTGATGTTATTTTTATGTATCTACAGCATTCAAGTAGCAAATGAAGCCACACGACTACCAGTGCAAAGCTTTTTTTGGGACCATGACTGAGACCATATGTATCCTTAGCAGTGATGTTCAAATGACAAGTTTGGTTTCATTGTGGATCTTGTAACTGTGGCAAATATGAAAATAACTTGTATTTAGGCATCTTAAGCTGAGATATTTAAATGTTTTTTTTCTGTGTCATGGTGTGAAAGGAAAAACTTCCATGAAGAGGCCCGTTCCCATTTTCTTTTGTATTTACTGGGCTTGTGGCTGGGAGGGAAAAGGAGAGTGTCTGCCCTCTGTTTAAATTTTTCATTCAACTGCTATTTACTATCTTCCCTCCCTGTTTTGTTCGCCGATCGTGAGTTGATCGCCATATCTTGTGCATTTGTGGGCAAACATTCTGCTGCCAAGAAGTGAACCTACACAGTCCGCATTACCATGGTGTTCAGTTGCCAAGTAACCATAGCACACATTCAACGCTGTCTCATTAACATATGCATCTGCCGATAGAGGGCATCATGCTGTTCACAAATTGACGTCAAATGGTAAAAGAACTTGTTAACTTGTCAACTGTGATAGCAAATGGGTTATTGGTTTTTTAGCCGTTTTGGTCTGAAGTAGGGTATCGTTTCTGCACTCATATCTTGAATTTTGTATCTGAAATAGGATAAGGGTTTCAGGAGGTGGGCCGTACACCCTTACCCAATCTTACCCAATATTCCGGGGGGTACCCCCCCCCCCTTCCCCAGGGGAGGTTACTAGCCATCAAAAACTATTAAATTCTTGGTTGGCAAACGTGATAATGAGCCCATACATTCTTTGTTTTCAAAATTTTAAAGCCTCGTTACTCAGAGACTATCTGGTAAATTACACTCAAAGTTTCGTTATGCAGTGCACTTTCAATATTCAGAAATGATTTTTTGGCTGACAAATTAGAAAATGATGGGCTTATGCTAATGAGGGAAAAAATGTAAACATAGATTCCCTTATCCTTCCTTCTACCTCAGCCCAGAAGATACAATAGAGAGGATGCTTCTGCTAATTAGGAAATTCAACTTCTTGAGTAACAGGGAAGTGTCGTACGTAATGCAAGTGCGTTTTAGCCCTATTAGTATCAGATTTATCTCATCCATCTGCTTAACTTTTTGTTGCTCATTTTGTAGTTTAAGGCTGTGTTTATGCTCCTATCTAGCTAATCGAGTAACATATTTATTAAAAAACTGTCTGTTGTCAATAACGTTTTTAAGGCCCTTGAAACTAAAGTAAAATAAGGGGGAAAGTTCTGTAATATTGTACTTAGAGTTACTGTAACTAGAATTTATATAGAATTTATAATCTTACTTTAATCTAAACGGCAAAAATGAGTCCAAGTGCGATGCAGTACGCAGATACCATGAAGGTAAGCCTGATTCGGGAACCCCCGCCCTCCACAATTCTTGCCATAAAAGACATGAAATTTTCATTTCCTCACCTTCACTTATAAAGAGAAAAATCAGTTGGGCTGCCTGTGTTCTATTGAAAATCTCATCGTCTTGTTTGAATGGATTATTTGACAAGTCACGTGACCAAAACCATAGAGTTTGCAACCATGGTTAAAGTGTAACAACGTCATCTTGGCAATGCACTCTTTCTTGAACCCTTTCAAAAAATATCGCCCTCGCATTCGCCTTGAAAAAAAGTCTGCAGTAAAATTCTCTCTATATATCTCTTCGATCTAATTCGTGCCATAAGGCACATAAGGCTTTGACATTCTCTTTCCATCCACTTCGGTTTGCTGCTAAAGCTCTGACAGTCGTCCATGATTGCCACCCAGCTACTCGTCTTTCGTCCATTCTCCTCCATGCAGTAAAATTAGGGAGTTTTAGCAAAGAAGGTGCCAACGCAGACGGAGACACTTTGAAATTAGGGACCTTAAGATTCTTGGACAAGGACGAGGACGAGAGGGAACAGTGAGCGCGCGCAATCTACCGTCGTCATGGCGGGAAATACTAATACTGATACGGTCGTCATTTTAGTACGAGGTTTTGCAAAAATGTCGTCGTGTCCAAACAAGTCAACAACACGGTTACCGTAGCAGTGTTGGCATTTTTCGATTAGCAAAAAGGCTCAGTTACTAGCAGTAAGAATAACGGAGCAACCTATACTGCTAACAAAGAGTAAGATTAATAGTCCGAGCTATAAATTTTCTATGAAGTATTTTCGATAAAAACGGACAGTCAAAACTCGTTCCCCCTTTCTCGTCTCGTCCTCGTCCTCGTCCTAAATCTAGAGGTCCCTAATTAAAAGCAAGTGGCGCCATCGTAACTATTTTACGCTTATTCCAACTTGTTCCCGTTGAAAAATGTTGTGGAAGGTACAAATGGAATGGTAGGAACGCTATTGAAACAAAGTTAGGTTATAGGTTGTATGCATGTATTCAAAATATTCGAGGAGGTTGACATTTCTTTGTTTTGATCAAGTTTTAGACTAGACTTGCATTACCTTCTTTGAATGACATATTTTGCGGTTTTGTGTGGGAAGGAATTTTGAGGATGGGAAATTATTTTGTTTGAATCAGATTATGTAGTCATACAAACCTTGAAGACGGAACAGTATTTTGTTTTAACCTAAAAAACCTCCCGCTTGTATCTAGGGCGAGTATTTTGGGATGACCGGAAGTGTTTTTAAATTGTTATTATCCGTTTTTATTGCTCGTTATCTTTCTCACTCAATAATATCGTCTAGTCAATCACACTTTTAGTAACGAGAAGTACTGTATTTTAGTTTCAATTGTCATATTTTAGATGTGGTTTAGGTAAGATATCGAGGTAGTTATTCTGTTAAAGCTATTGACTATAGTAAAGGAAACATTGATATACTAGACTCTTTGTTCGGAAAATGTGAACAATCTGTACGCTGATAGTTCAGTGGGTTACAGCAGGTTCTTCCCTCTTTACACACTGCAGGCAGTGAAATGAGTTAGCTATCATTGATGGATAAATAAAACACGTTTTTTCGCATGGAGCGGTTTGCATCTGAGTGGCTTGGATCCAAAATACTTGCTTTATCACCTTGGCCAATCACAATAGACGCAAAGCGATTATGGTGTTTTAATAGGCTACCTAGAAGCCATTCTCTCTTCCTTTTTTAGATGACTATCCTGAAATAAGTCCTGTCGACACTACAGTTGAAAACCGCGCCAACTTCCTAATTATAGGAGACCTAGGAAAACCGATGTTTGATATTTATCTCAAATTATTCTTATAATTTTTACACCATGAAACGAATGAGAACTTAAGGTTTGCCTTTTATATATTTCCTAAGATGAAATAGCTATTTTTTTATCGCGAAGTTGCAGTTTTTTTGCGGATGATAGCTAACTTGCTTGAATGCTATTCAATGATTTTCAGAAAGTCGTTACTGTTTTAATTTTTAGTTTGATTTTACGCTGGTATTTTATATAGTGAGTGGAATGAAATTAAAAGGTTCTCTTGTTGTATGCCGAGGTGTATCTACCTCGATCACAAATATTAGATCTTTGGGGCTATTTCCATGGAGAAAGGAAGGTCCTAAAACTTGGCCAATTATCAAGGATAATTGAGGCAGATCATCCTCGCTCATGTCCGCATGCACATGTTATCTGTAAGCATCTGTGCATGTCTTAATATCGTTAAGTGCACAAAGGAGATTGTACAACGGGGGATAACTTCCTTGGGACAGTCAACAAAAACGTTGCGAAAATTTGGAAATAACATCGTTTTTGTAAGTCAAGCATCTTTTTCGCCATAACTAAGGCTTGTTCACGAAAAGCGCACAAAATTCAACATTGTTTAAGGGGAGTGACAGAGATTGATCTTCATGTTGCGAAATGCCCCAAGAATTTAACCTCCATTGTGGGTCCTTTTGTTGGGGTCTTCCTTGGGAAAAGGTCTTGTTAGCACTGGAACCTTAGGCAGCGTTTACACGAACGCGGTTTCACATCGACACGGTTTCATGACTTTGAAACCGCGTCAAAATCGATGCGGTTTGGAAGTGTTTACATGGAACCGTTTTCGCCAGAAAATCCAAGTCGTGATGGTATAAGCGAGCGCTGCACTACGTACTAAATTCACTATTTTAAATTGAACATTGCAAGTTTCGTGCCAAAATAGTAACCGTATTTAAATCGATGCGGTTTTGCCGTTTACACGACAGGTGAAACCGCATCGTTTTGAAAACGCTCCACTTTTGGCACCGGTTTCAAATCGGCACGGTTTCGATAACAGTCTCGATCGGTGTCGTGTAAACGGAAGGCGTAACCGCATCGAAATCGATGCAGTTACAAATGAAACCACGTTCGTGTAAACGCTGCCTTAGTTTGTATTGCTAAGATCTTTGCGCATAAGGCCCAGAAGGGTCTTTCTTTGTTCATATAAGAATGCCACTTTTGTATGCAAAATAGAAAATGGTTTAAACCCAGGAGTTCTCATGCCTGAAAAAGCACTTCAATGGAGTTTGATCGCCCGGGTGAAGGGAGTCCTGAGAAGTACTTTTGGCAGTCTTCACTCTGAAGATGACTTCCGCTCGTGACCAGGTTGTTGAAACGTCTGTCACTTCCAACAGTCTTTCTCAGGACTCCTTTCAACTGTCATATTTCAGATGTGGTTTAGGTAACATATCGAGGTAATTATTCTGTTAAAGCTATTGAATATAGGAAAGTATACTCACCCTCTAGGTTGTTCGGAAAATGTGAAAAATCTGTACGCTGATAGTTTAGTGGGTTACAGCAGGTTCTTCCCTCTTTACACACTGCAAGCAGTGAAACGAGTTAGCTATCATTGATGGATAAATGAAACACCTTTTTCGCTTGGAGCGGTTTGCATCTGAGTGCCTTAGATCCAAAATTTTTGCTTTATCACAGGCGTGGTCAATCACAATAGACGCAAAGCGATTGTGTTGTTTAGGCTACCTAGAACCCAGGCGCTCTTTTTCCTTTAGATGGCTGTCCTAAAATAAGTCCTTTCGACACTACAGTTGAAAACCGCGCCAACTTCTAATTGAAATTTCCTTACTTTATTATAGGAGACCTAAGAAAACTGATGTTTGACAGATGTCTAAAATTATTCTATAGATATTTCTATTCTATATATTTCCTAAGATGATGTGGATATTTTTTTATCGCGAAGTAGCAGTTTTTTGCGGATGATAGCTAACTTGATTGAATGCTATTCAATGATTTTCAGAAAGTCGTTACTGTTTTAAATTTTAATTTGATTTTATGCTGATATTTTGTAAAGTGAATGGAATGAAATTAAAAGGTTCTCCTGTTGTATGCCGAGGTGTGTCTACCTTGATCACAAATGTTAGATCTTTGGGGCTATTTCCATGGAGAAAGGAAGATCCTAACACTTAGCCACTCTTAGCCAATTATCAAGGATAATTGAGCCAGATCATCCTCGCGCTATGCGTCCTCCATTGTGGTTCCTTTCGTCGGGGTCTTCCTTGGGAAAGGGTCTTGTTAGCGCTGAAACCTTTTTATTGCTAAGGTCTTTGAGCATAAGGCCTGGACGGGTCTTTCTTTGTTGATATAAGTATGGCACTTACTTTTTTAAGCAAAATAGAAAATGGTTTAAACCCAGGAGTTTCATGCCTGAAAAATCACCTTGATGGAATTTGATCGCCCGGGTGAAAGGAGTCGTGAGAAGTACTGTTGGCAGTCTTCAGACTCTGAAGATGACTTCCGCTCATGACCAGGTTGTTGAAACATCCTGTCACTGCCAACAGCCTTTCTCAGGAATGCTTTCACCTGGACGATCAAATTCCATCGAGATAGTACTTTCAGTTGATGCATTTGATTTGATGTGTTCAGGCCGAAACCAAAATTAAAGTGGTTACAGTGTATTGAAATTTAGCATCGTGAAACGGGAAAGGGGAAATGTCAAACGGGAAACGGTAGGCTGCTAATTGTCATCATGAAAGAGCGAGAAGTATCTTATTCTAATTCGTCTCTCTCTTTTGAAAAGTTGCTTGATATCTGTAGATAACAGGCAACAAATGAGCTAAGAGCAAACAAGTTTCTTTGATTTTTGGCGAAAGATAAATTTTAGCATGACGGTTTCTTTTGCTCTGTCTAATAACAATGCGTTTTAGTCGCGCAACATATCCAAAAAACGTGATGAACTTCCTCCTTTTCTTTTCGCCGCTCACTCACGCGCTCCTTAACATAACGGCCGACTAACTAGTCTGTTTTTTTATTCCAAGGAATTAAACTGCAATTTCTTTTTTCCCAATAATGTTAATATTCCCCGAGAATAAAGCTAATTTCTTTGGATCTCACATGACACGCAAGCCGCCATTTCGCATCAAGTAAAGAGAATACTAAATTGAAAGTTTAATAGAAAGACCATTGCAGTTGGTAAGCAACTTATTAATCAGTCGCAGGAGCCAATGACTAGGGCGTACAGTTTCATTGTATTTGTGGAACGGCATTTTTACAGACCGAGTTATTTTTAGATTAATTTCCCCGCAAAACCAGACCTTTCCAGATAATCACAAGGAACACTTGTGATGTTTTTTTAAAACAAAACACCACAAGTGTTCAGTTGAACGAGAAATTATTACCCAAAGGATTGAGAATGGTCACTCGTGCAAGCCAATCTTATTTAAAAACCCGTCTAAAAATAGCTTGATCAGTGAAAATTCCGTTACATAGACCCATTATGGTATCCTGTCAAATGCAAGCAAGCACTGAAAACCTCACTCTTGAGTGTTTGATTCTCTTGCGGTGATCTTTCTAACTTTCATTTCATGTCCGTCCTGCAGGTCGAATCAGTGAAAATTCACATATTCTAAAATCATTTCATTCACCTCTTGCGAGAAGTAACTTGAGGTCGCACTTTCATCAGCTCCCAGCTGGCGTGAAAGCTAGCGTTGCTCAACAATCTCGTCCCCAGAGTCCGCTTTTCGTTTGGTCAGCTGACAAATGGATTCGTATCCTGTTTCAGCCTGTAATTTTTTAATAGGCTCGAGTGATGATCTTTCTCGATTTCATTTCATGTCCATTCCGCAGGTGAAAGATATGAGAAATTATACGTTTGCGTTCGTGTCATTTCCACGGGATGTCACAGGGGTATCGATCGTGATGCCATACGATTTCTTGTTCTGGCACAAATAACCTCGATCTCATGTGATAGTGTCACGGTTTGTCCGACGGGACCGTTCTGGGGAATCACGCTGTTTGGCTATCCACCAATAAAGGCCGAGTCTGAAATCCCACAAAACTGATACTGCATAATAACAAACGAGAAGTGAGATATGAGCAAGTAAAGACGAAATATAGGGTGGTTTTGGAGAGCTTTCATGTTGCCATGGCAACCTTTTACGTCAAAATCGGGAGCGCATTTTGTTAAGTAATAATTTGTGTTTGGTGCGGTACCGTAACATTTCTTTTACGTGATACAGTTTTGTAGTGACAACCCTTCTAATAAAAAGGTCCTTAAAAGTAGTGAAACTGGTTCCAGCCACCTTAACTAAAGTTTCTTTAGGAAAATAACACAAACAGCGGTGATAAACATTGTATTCCAACGCATTTTTATAAAACTTGACGTTTCGTATGCTAGTCAACACACATTTTCAAAAGTGACCGTTACAATTTTTAAAAACTATATATATATATATTTAGTAAAATCCAACTAGTGGTCTATTATCAATGCTGCGTTCTGATTGGTTGAGCTACTAGTAGGCTATTTGTTATAGCCCACTAGTAGCGAAAAGCGCTGGCTTTGAAAACCAAAACAACAATTAAAGTGTAGCTTTAACTAGCGAAAGATGTTTTGTCTCGATATTTTTTTGACCAACTAGTTGGATTTTACTAAAACAATTATTCCTCTCGCCCTCATGGCCTCTGAGTCAATAGCCCATTCGGCCTTCGGCCTCATGGGCTATTGACTCAGAGCCCATTCGGGCTCGAGGAATAATTGTTAAATATATATATATATCGTAAACAATAGGGGTCTGGAACCTAGACTGAGAAAAATGATCTGCAGCAGTACGTGTCTAGACATAATGAAAAGTAATAGCTAAAACAGCAGTAACTTCTCACTACTAATATTTACATTAAGGGAAGGCTTTAGCTCTTGAATGAACAAAGTCTCTTTAACTTTACAGTGAAAGTCAGTTTTTCCGGACGCTAAAATGTCAAAGTTATCCCATTTAATGTCGTGGCCAGTGGTTTTCACATGATCAGCAATGGCTGATGAATGGTCACTTTTAGATAGGGCCTTGAAATGTTCTGTTTTTCTGTCGTGGAGTCTTCGTTTTGTTTTGCCAATGTAGAATTCATCGCAGTTCCAGCTGACTAGCATACGAAACGTCAAGTTTTATAAAAATGCGTTGGAATACAATGTTTATCACCGCTGTTTGTGTTATTTTCCTAATGAAGCTACGATGGCCTAAGAACAAGAGTTTATAAAGTTTCTTTCTTGCCTGAACCCCGGGTCCTTAACGCATGTATTCAACAAGATAACAGTCAAGATATTTTTATTACTGGATAAACGCCAGAAATGTCTTAACGTGCCAAATTCTTCCACATCAGTTCAACGACAAACGCTTTCTTTTATTCTTTATCCTCGTTTTTTTATTACAACACGTAAACAACACAGTCAGTCACGAACGCCGTAACGCAACGAGTCGATCTCCTCACGTGATTGATCTCTCGTAACATCCGGCTGTGAGCTCCCAACATCATGTACAGAAGATTGCTATTTTCGACTCTTTATTATTTCTTTACTTTACGCTACCAAGTCTTGTCTAATCCAGTTGGAAATGATCTGTTTATTTCCGATCTGTCACCTTATCACTCTATTCACGGACCAGAGCAAATACATATCGCTTACGGAGATTCTCCAAAGCAAATGACAATAATGTGGTCTACATCGTCTGTGCAAGAACTTGCCAGTTCTTATGTCCTTTACGGTTTGGCGCCGAAAAACTATTCCGTGAAAGCGAAGGGTAAATTTGTGTTATTTACCGAGGGTAACCCAAGTGGACTGCATTACGTTCATCGTGTCTTGCTTGAGGTGAGGAACAGTGTATTATTTAACAATTATTCGCCGAAGGCGAAGTGATTATCGATTCGGTGCATATTCCTGAGGCGAATAATTGTTTTAGTCTAAATACACAGGTGATTATTTCAAAAAAGAGAAAAAAAAACATTTCAACGCGAAATCATCTTCACTTACAGTGGCAAAACGACTACTGCCAGCCATTTTGGCCGTCGAGGTGATTATCGGCTGATAATCCGAGATGGCGAGCCAATGAGAGCGCGCGATTTTGTAAAATCACCTGTGCATTTATACTAAAAATGCGATAATCGAAACCCCTACTTTATTGCAATTTATATAATAACCAAATTAATGCACGCACTCTGATTGGTCAATCAGCTATAATTGTGCCAGTAAACTCATGGAAAAATCATGAGTCTTCGGAATTATTATATAAAAGCATGCAATAGACCACAAGTTTCTATGGTTTATAGGCATGATATACCACTTGGGATGTTGGAAGAACACTCAAAGAATTCGTAAATCACTTGCCTGTGGCTCTTGATTTACGAATTCTTCTCGTGTTCTACTAACATCCCACATGGTTTATCAGCCTATAAACCATAGAAACTTGTGGTAGATACAAGCGATGTGAGAAAAAGATAAAACATGTTGAGTTTTCAGAGGGAGTGCCTAATGGTCATGGATTGTTACATAAGTAAGGAAACAAATAAAAACTCAGTATTACTAATTATTAAAGGAACGTCTAAGCCCATGATTTGTTGCAAGAGATCTTTGTGCACCGGATCTGGAACCTTAATATCACTTGAAATGGCCTTAATATGTTCCTGTAATCCCTGATTT
>NC_090892.1:68008659-68016159 GCF_036669925.1 Montipora capricornis | reverse complement strand
CAGCATTTGCAAGACCTCAGCTGGCAAATAACATATATACCGAGCCTGCAGTCTGCTTTCTGCTTTTTATACCTAGCTTGCAATTAATTTGCATATTATACTGACCGGTTAAAACGTTTTGCCAATGTTTTTCACAAACAGCTATGGCTCACTTATGAAACAGTTTTCTTTTACCCGCTTTGTAAAACAAACTGTAAAACAAACAAGGAAACATTTGTTCTATAATCGTTTATCCAGGACGTGTGACATCCACGTGAAGAGTCAGTTTTGTCCAATCATAAGTCGAACGTTTTATATGATTGGCATTTGTCGCTGAGTATTTTAAGCTCCGCCTTGTTTGAAAAGTTCGTAAACGACACAAGGGGCGTCACTACGCACTTCATTGTTAACAAGGAGACATGGAGGATTCCTCTCTTGAGAAGCTGGTGGGAATGAAAAAGGAACGCAAACCTTCATGTACTCTTTGCAGTAATCATGGTGTACGTTCGAACCTCAAAGGCCATAAACATCACTGCCCTTTCTTGAACTGCCATTGCGAACGGTGTGTAAAGGGACGCAAGAAAAGAGACATCATGAAACAGCAAGTTCGTCTTCGTAGAAAACAGATGAAAGACTTTGGAAACCGAACTTTCTGTGCTACGCCTTCGGAGCCGCAAGGTAAAAAAAAAGTTTTCTTTTCCTTAAGTCTTGTTAGCGCGAGCAAGTCTAATTATTTGTAAGCTATATTGTACACTGTCCAGGAAGACAACTTCTCTCCCCGTGCCTTGATACTTTCGCTTGAATCATGCCTACATATTTTCCCTTCATTTCAACGAACTTTTTGTGTTTTTTTAGCTTGTCGACGCTAAACTAATGGCACAAATGGGCTGTCATTAGCTCAGGCAAAATATAAGGAAAGGAAACCATTCAAGCTATAATAAACATTCTCATGTTTCAAATGTTTTTGCACTAGCTTTTTTAGGGAAAGCCAGTATCTAGTTTACTTACTGTACATTCCTCTCGGCTTTTAGCGGACATCTCCTCTTCTACATTTGCTAAAACTGAAGAAACTCTCGTTAAGGAAGACGGAAGCGTTTTGGATGAAACCAGGGAAAATTTTCCCAAAACTAGCGGGCGCAGTTTGATGCAGAGCGTGTCTAACATCATGCATTCACCGTACAGCGTCCCTCGGCGAAAATCATTTAACTGCAGTCCTTATGTGTCAACTCCTTTCCAAACCGTGTGGACCACTTGTGATGGCCGAATTTTTCATTACAACAACTGGCCGGAACAAGGTCTGTCGCCGTATTCTGTGGAGCCGCAGGCCAGCCAAGTGTTTTCGGTATCAGATAACAGCGCTTTTGTCAAGTACTGCAATCTACCTTCAAGAATGGCAGACCATAGTATGATTTCGTTTAAGTATGGCCGTCCTTCGTCTGATGAAGCTGCTGCCGTTTTGGCATCTTTTGGAAATTCAGAGCATGGCATAAGAAATCGGTGAACCGAAAAGTGATATTACATTGATTTTTTGTCCAAGGCGGGGCCAGCGAGCTTTTGCATCGAAAGTGTTTATATTCTTGTTCTCATCGATAGCTTAGTTTGGATATTTTGTTGACATAATTGAAGTCGTTCTAGTCTTGAGAATAAATTTAAAGTGGTGTAATTTTCTTAAGATATCGATTTCAAATGGCGTATCCATGAGCGCATTTTGAGGAGTATATTTCCTAGGTTGAAATAAAATCGTTCAACGTCGTGAAAAGGGCTTGACCAGTTACTGTAGCCCAAAGGAATTGTTGGTTTCCGCTGTTAGAAAAAATAAGAATGAAAGAAAAAGTGCTGTTTCTGATTACGGTTGAGACTGATTTTGTAGTAATTTTACATATTTAAAAAATTGTGTCAATTACTAGCATACATAAATGTTTACAGAGATGCCAACCTATGGAGATCTAAAATCTGGAGATTTTTTCCATCCGGTCTCCCCACCCCTCCCCCCTCGATCAACCTACCCACTCCCCCTAGAATACAAGAATATTCTGCCACCATTGTGAATTTGCGGGAAAACAGGGTACTTATGTCAAGAATTTTTATTGGTGAATCGGAGATCCAATCAAACAATCGGTTATATGGCGATGATAGCTAAAGGAAGTCATTTTGTTTAGTTCTATTAACGTGTGTTTGAAACTCAGAGATGAAGAAATGCATTAAGAAACAATGAAAGGAGTTTGAAAAAATCGATCTTTTTTAAACTTGGGGATGCAATTTGAGTCTAGAATGGAGAAACGTCTGTGAAAGGTTCAGAGTCGTTTTTATCCGGGAGATTTAATGACCCGTACGGGAGACCGGGAGATTCGTTCCGTATCCGGGAGACTCCCGGATAATCCGGGAGAGTTGGCATGTATGTGTTTATGTATCTGGAATGTTTTCATTTCTCTCCAGTGATAAAATCGTCCAATATTGTTTTCGTAGGGAGTCAATTTATGCGTTTGGCCAGAAAATAATTTTAAAAAACGTTCTTCTATGGGTTTAATAAAAATTAATAATGATTTGTCAGTGTGGCGAATTCCGTGGACTGCCTGTCGCTTTTATTAATCGATGTAGACGTAAGTCTGATGTCGGGGCAAAAAACACCTACTCAGTGCCTGGACATTTTTGGAGACAGAAATTTTATATGTTTTGGAGTAGTTGGAGAAAAATTTAATATACTGAGAAAGTAACTTCAAAGACAGAATAAATTTCATAGTCAGGGAACACGAATAGTTAGAAGCCGAAAATGTAGAAAACATGAAAAATGTTGCAATTAGCAGATCTTGATAAAGGAAAATCTGGAGATCCATGGAAAAAAAAAATGGAGATAAAAAGTTGTGAGATTCTATTTTTTCCCGATAAAGATACAATTAACTTGAATTTCCTTCTTTCTTTGTACTCCCTGTTGTAAGAAGATGCACCTTTCTTTGACGATTCTAATAGGTTTTTACAAGGACGAAATTCTTCCTGATATTAAAGCCAACTTCATGGTCAAAATGTTAAACAAGGTTCCATCGAGGCTTTTAAAAACAGGAACAAAGAAAAGGAATTCAACAGAATTCAACTCTCCCGTTGAACTACTTTTGAATGTTTTCGCCCTTTTCATCCGATTTTTGTCCTATTATGATTAAACCTCGCAAAGATTACTTGAAAACTCGGCATGGTCTCAATGTCTGGTTCTCATGCAACTTTTAGTTCAAGTTCAAGTTCAAGTTCAAGTTCAAGTTCGAGTTTATTAACTTCTTATTTTACTATTACAATGGTAATAGCAAATCAGTGCTAATCTAGGCGGGTAGTGTTTTATCCAAATATGTACAAAGAAGTCTTCTTTCTTAAAAAAAAAAACGTTAAACTCAAGAACAAATCACACAGCACAGTAGTTTTTCTTTTTGGGGGGGAGGGGGGGGGGGGCTGAATTAACCGGTAAGCTTAAAAAGTGGCAAAATATCCAAAAACACGTTTCGTAGTGACAAGATGTCGCCCCATTTCTCTCATATCTCGTTGGTAATTGGTGTCACGATTTTACCCCAACAGAGGAAGGTTAAGTTGGGCTATTTATTCAATTTTTTGTAGGGGAGCGGGAAATTTCCTTTATATATGCTTTATTTATGCGCCGATCAACTCGAAACTTCAGCATCCCCTCCCCGCCCGGGCATTTGGACTTTTGAAGATTGGATCGTTCAAATTCCCGCCCCCTTGGGCCAAAATGGTGTTCAAATGCCCTACCCTATAGCTATCGTCGGATTTGTCTGTCATACCCCACTGAAGAACAATCGTCGTCGGCTTCTGCCGTCTTTAATAAAGACCTTTTGAAGACCTTTTTTGTAAGCCAATCGCTCACAAGTTTTACATCTCTTCCTTTGAACTCTTCCATGTTGTCCAAACACGTGATCTATAGCTGTTAGTGACTTCGGCGTCCCCCAAAAAAAACCATTTGAAACCTGACACTTCCCGTTCAAATTTCCCCACCCCACGCAGGTAAAGGTCAAATTCCCCACTCCCCGGGCACAGAAGATAGCCAGATGCCCGCAGTTTGCCCCGGGGGGGGGGGGGGGGATGTTGAAGTTTCGATTTGATCGGCGCATTACAGCTACGAGAGTCGAAGAGCGGTGCATGTATATTGTATAACATTTTTATTTTGTTTTGTTCTAAAACTTATCCAAGCGAAATGCTTGCAGAAAAACGCCAAAAACAAAATAACGATGCAAGGCTTGTTTTTTTTTTACCAATATTTTGTCCGGCATGGCCTGACTTCTTCAGGAAGTTAAGGACGGTGCCCCGGTGTGTGATTGTGCAGGAAATGTAGATCTTAACAAGTGTTACTGAAATCCAAAAAGAAAATTGGGGGTAACCACGCATTTTTCAAACATAATTCATGAATAATATTTATAAAAAGCTTTAAAATACAAAGCAATGTATGGCATTCTTTCTCAGATTGAAGCTTAATTATCTCTGAAAAATGCATGATTACCCCCAATTTTCTTTTTGGATACCAAGAGTACTTACTAAGATCTACTTTCTCCGGATAGTTTTAAACCGCGCAAAAATATCCCTGTATTAGTAAGCATCACTGATAGGAAATCGGAGTATCTCGAGATGCGCAGAACGTATGCGCATTAACAATAGTAGGCACCGTCCTTAAATGAAGAAATTAGGCCGTGCCTAACGAGATATTGGTGAAACAAAAAAGAAATATATCTATATTCTCACAGCCGTGCGGCTAGCCCAGCTTGCAAATTATTTGCTTGGTAGATTTCCCAAAATCAGGCACTTCTACTTTGTTCAGATGGCCCTTGCATAAAAAAAACCAAACTAAGCTCTTATCGGCAGAGGATTCCTGAACAAGTTCTTGCTAGTAGGTAGTATAGAAAACAGGGGTAGAGAAACTAGCGCATTATTCTTATTTTTAAAATATTATTCCTATTAATAAACGTAAGGTAGCGTAATAGTTTCCTAAAAACGCATATGCGACTCTGAGGGCTTGAGGTGTTCCTAGGCAACCTTATAATTTAGTATTCCCCCCTTTATATTACAGATAAAGTTCTCACTTTTCCGAGGTCTCAAATTGCTAGGAGTCAAATGAAAATAATTTTCGTCTGTGTTGTTAGAATTGGTCACCACAGCTTTTAGTATATGGAGACATGGGTCGAGTTGGGGGAGCGCCCAGTCTTAAACGGCTCATTCAAGAGGCCAGGTCCGGTCATAATACTGCCGTGTTGCATGTGGGGGACTTCGCCTACGACTTCCATACTTCAGGGGGACTGGTAGGTAAATAGGAATCTGGCGCAATTTTAACATGATTGTAATGGTAGATCATTGAAAACACTGCTTGTCCTTTAATTAATTGAAGATATAACAACGTGAAACGAAACTGTGGATTTTATTTTGGAATTGTGGAAAGACCACTCAGTTTGAACAAAGGCGGTCATTGGTGAAATTTAGACGGATATTTTTGCAGCAAGCGAAAGCGGAAACCGATTGGCGGGAAAAAAAGGAGCGCGCGAGTACGTCCGGGACATTTGACACAGATTTAAGCAATAGAGGACGTTTTCCGTGTTTCCATAGCCTCATCAAAACACGAGGGGGAGCTGGGAGAATTCAAGACGGTTATGCAAACCCGAGACGCTGTCAAGGGTTTGCATAACTGTCTCGAATTCTCCTAACTCTACCCAATGAGAGTGCGCGTACTATCCTAATTATTTTATAAAATGCTACAGTTACCTTTTATAATCAAATTGGAAGTAAGGTCGTACATGTGTGTTATTCGCTTGCCGGAAAGTCTGTATTAGGAAAAAAATGGGCCCAAGGTCTTGAGTACAGGACTCAAGACAGAGGGCACAGTTTTTCTAATACGGAGCGACCAATGGCGGTAAATGTTTTTACTTTTTCACGAGTCATTCAGCTTAATTCCCTTTTTTGATAGACTGTTAGCATAATTTCCTGTTGAATTCTGTCTTTCGACTCATTTTAAAGTAAACAATACACGAAGTACAACCTCAAACAATAAGATTAAATTGGTAATACTTAAAAACAGAAAGATATAAACAGGGGGTACCCAACAGAAGACTGTTCGGATAGGATGTTGTTTACAAATTTCGACCGTATTCTCAGGAAATGCAAGGCCTACAGCAATGTTTGAAAGAAATTCATCCTATGCCTCCAAGAAAAAAAAAATTTTTCAGCTACAAAAAGGTCTTTGGTACCCTGCGAGCAGTTGGTTTCTCTTACGCTTCCCGAGAGAGAAACCACTGCAAGCAACCCGTTTGATTTTCCATCGAGCATGTGCAAAGTACGTCACACCTCACGTCATGTATTTGGAATCACTTCGTCTTATTTGGCGGGAAATCGCTACACAGTAGGCTCGCCCAAACGCAGCAGTTACGTAGCTGAACGCACGCGCAAGCTCCAAAACAAGTTTACTAACTCGTTTACCGGTTCAAATTTCAATTATTCGTCCTTGGCGCTGGACGGCGGCTCACTCAAAGAAAATAACGGCTGCTCGCAGTGGTTTCTCTCTCGGGAATTCGAAGCATAGCAGAAACCAACTGCTCGCAGGGTAGGTCTTTGGACACTGGACAAAAGAAAGGAGTTGGCAAGTGTATGCCCTCACAAAAAAATCATGCTCAACTGAAGACTATAGAGTATCTTGGACACTTAGCTTAAGGAAATTGCGTGCGCTTGTGTAACATCACCAGCGTTTCAAAAATTAACAGCAACTCGCTTAAGTTGCCAGACGACTGTGGTCTGGTTGAAACCATACGAAAAAAACTGTTGAAAAAAGTTACCAGTCTCTTCACATCGGCAACGGGTAGATCTCTCTGTGGGCAAAGGTGCTCAATTTGTAGATCTTTACACCTGTATCGTGGTGGTCAAATCCCGTTCGTACCTGAATTTTAAAGGCTTTTCTTCCATTACTGGTCAAATGACGTACGTTACTTCGATGATCGAAAATCTTGTTCTTTCCAAAGTACTGTTAAACAAGCTTTTTATATGTATGTTGCTTTCTTTCCATAAAGAACGGTGATGCCTTCATGAACAGGATTCAAGACATGGCTGCCAGGATACCTTACATGACATGTGTTGGAAATCACGGTACGATTGTGCCAAAATGGCATCCGTTTCTAACATATAACCATCATCAAGACCGAGTGCGAGGACCGCACTTTAAGTTACTGCCAGCGTTTTTTCCCACTTCACTTCATTTGACGGAAATCCATAAGGAGCTGTAATTTACAGTACGGTCCTAGAAAACTACTTGTAGGCGAATATGCTATTTGTTATATCTTTTGGTTATCATGTCGCGCCAAAAAGGACATCTATAAGACAAGTAGGCCCTTCTGTAGAGCAACAATAAAAGCAAGGTGACACACGCTAACATCAACCTGGGGTGGCCAACACATCACGCGTGCGCACAACCATTGCACCCGGTCAATTAGCAGCCATGGACAGCTGTTTCGACCTTTTGGGCCTTATCAGCATGGCCTAGCTAACACCCGC
>NC_090892.1:67993659-68001159 GCF_036669925.1 Montipora capricornis | reverse complement strand
AACTGGTTTGCCTCCGGCCAGTTGGGATTCTTAACAGTTGTTGATGTTGTGTTCTGTCATTTCCTTGAGTTTCAATGGCCCTGAAAAGCCCCTATGGGGAGCGGTCAATTAAGTATGTATGTAAATTAGATCCATTTGAGTTTCCAGAAATGCGGCCTTGTGAAACTACTGAAGTCTGCATTTAGGCACTTTAAAGGCGACATAATTGTTAGTTAAATAAGAAACGGGAAAAACGCTTAACAGTTTGCGCCATGTCGTGATTTCTACCCTAGGTCCTTGGTCCGCGTTCCGCGAGTGGTTCCCAGGCAGCGCGGGGTTCGGTAAACTGCGGATTGTGAATTCGACCCATGTCTACTGGGAACAAATCAAGGCTTGGGATGGTTCTGTAACAGACAGCATATGGATCGTACAGCAACATCACGGACCATTCAAGCCTCTAAATGTGCCGTTCTAGAAGATTAGTTTGCTTATAGATTGGACGGTATGATAACAGAATTAGGGAATTTAAGATCTACGACGGCGACGGTCGACTAAAACTTTACCTCAAAATATACAGCTGTAACTTGGCTCTATCATAAGTCTTTCGCGATTATTCAGTCTCGTTCACGTCCTACAATGTGGGCGAAGTATTCTAAAAATAAATTGGTACGAGCGGTTTCAAAGTCAAAAACCCATTGATCCCTGAGAGTGACACCTAACAGATTTTACTGTCTAACGCCAGACGATTTTACTCGTTAATGACGGGTGAAGTGTGAATGAATTAATGCGTTGCTATCACCATATGTTATGCGCGTGCGGCCCTAGCAATGTTAGAAGAGCTGTGCAAACGGATCTAACATTGTTTCGCTACGCTTCGGCGATCACGGAACTAAAGAAATGTTGGGAGTTGTTGGCTCAAAAATTTAACCAGTTTCAAACTTCGTGCCGCAACTCACAAGTCATTAACATGCAACAGGGTGTTCAAACGGACGTAACATCCAACAATGTTGGGAAGTTGTTGGCCAATAATGTTGCAATGTTGGCCAACAATGTTGCAGTGTTGGAACAATGTTGGCAAATAATGTTGCATTGTTGGAACAATGTTGGCCAATAATGTTGCGTTCGTTTGCACGGAGCTTTAGAACCAAATTGCACAACCAAAACAGAACAACCAATCGGAACACTAGACGATCATTAACGGAGGAAAATGCATAGGAGACATTCTCTAGACAATCACCAAGTTAGGTGATGCAAGACTGGCGTATCCGCGAAGCGTCTATCTATGTCAGCTGCAATTAGGACTGCTCAAAGCTAGGGCAAACCCAAAGCATTAGGATGACAACTTTAAAGAACCATTAATCAGTTTTTTCATAGCAACTGGCGAGCCGGGGAGGGCGTTGTCACAACGAGGTTTAACACAGGGAACACGTACAAATCTGTCTCAAGCTACTGAAGATAAATAAGAGTATTAATTTAACCCTTTTCATACGATAACATTAATTACGAGAGTTGGTCAGTTACGACGTATAAATAGTAAATAAATATTTAGGCAATGAAATTGTAGCGTTCTTTCTAGCTATTGCTCTTTTCCGGCTGACTTGTCCATTGCGCAAGTTGAAACCGTGGCGAGGGAACCTGGCCCCAGTCACATTTCAAACGATGGATAACGCTATCCACCCGATTAATCACTATCCAGCGGATAAACACTAGCAAAACTAATTGAGTTATCCAGTGAATAGTGATTTATCCGGTGGATAGCGCTATCCATCGTTTGAACAACTGGCGCCTGGGGTTTAGGGAATGAATCACTGAGGAGCTCGGCCGGTTGAGCGGGCATTCGAAACCATTTTCTCTTGCCTTTGGCGTAGTGTGAGTAAGCCATGCAGAGTTTAATACACCAAATGCACCAAGGAGTATTACAAAGCAACATGATCTCTTCTCTAAATTAACGATTATCGTTAATTCTTAAATTGCATTCAATTTACTGTTATCGTTAATTTAGGACACTGTGTTCCAGGACTTGTGGTAGCAGAGAAAATAAGGAAATAAAAAAAAAAATCATATCCGTGGATTGGATTCGAACGTGGAGCTTCTACTCCATAGGAAGCGTTTTTTTCCGCTCCACCACTGAAGATCAATACAACGCGTTTTCAAAAAACATTTTTTTAAGTCTGCCATAGAATATCGCTGCTGAAAAAATATTAGGACTAGGCTAGATTAATAATTTAAGCCTAAGCTTGGATTTAAAATGTTTAACTTTGTCGTGAAGTTTGGAAAGCGACCTTTGCAGTTTGTAGTATTGTTTGTTGTCGTTTGATAACACAGCTTTATCAAATAGTGTTTAAAATATTTTTCCTGAGCAGCTAGCGGTGCGGTGGTCAAGTGGTTAGGTGACGGGTTATTAATGAAAATTCCCAGGTTCGAGTCCTGCTTCCATAAGCTTCCATACACTTGGGTTATCTTTTAAAAAAATATATGACCATTTCCCATAATCCATATCAAGCTTTCCGTCTTCTAAATTAACGATAATAGCAAATTCAGAGCAAATTAAGAATTAACGATAATCGTTAATCCAAGGTAAAGAATGGGTTGTACAAGGTTGCCATAAGACAATCTTGTTCCCAGGACCTCTCCCTTGGCATCTGAACTGGGGCCAGAGGTCCTGGGAACGAGGTTGGCCGTAAGAAGAAGTGTGTGTCTGTGTGTGTGCATTGGGGAAGAGGTGGGTGACCTGTCTTAAAACATCTCTGAGGGATAATAACGGCGATACAGCAATAGAACGAACACTAATTAGCAGCACGCAAAATCAACCCGCTACAGTTACTGTTACAGCATAAGTGATAAATCGAAGGAATTTTTGTTAATAATCAGCGCTTAAAAATGCCTTTCTTTGAGATGAAAGAAAGAACTGCAGTTTCTAAATCGACATATATATAGAAGAAAACGACAATACGTTTTCAAATATTGGCTGGAAAAGTGTGAAATTTGCTTAACTTTGTAAACTTTCTACCTATCAAGACTATACGAGAAACGTATATCCACTGAGATTTAACCAGGTAAATTTTCCACACGGTTATGTAAAACTGGTTATTTGAAAGTACAATTTATTGCCAGACGAAACTTAGTTGACTTGAGGTTGTCAAAAAAACATTGAAAAGCTCAGGTGTTATTTGCTTTAATTCCGACTTGTCTACGACAACGGAAACTGATCTATTGAAAAAAGTAATAATTTCTTGTTGAGGCCTTGCATTCAGCAACTCCAAATAAACCTTTAATGCCCTTATTAACTTGCGCAAAGTTACTTTCCACCTGGACCACGCCTCGTTCGTAGTTTTTCCTTTTTAACGCATAGTTTGTTTGTCCTCACGACGGAAAACTATGGAGGCTGTTTGATTAAGGGTAAAAGAAAACGAACTTTAATAACCTTTTGAGCAACGTGTGTTTGCTTTAGTTGAATCCAGGGCTTATTACAGTTGGCATTTGTTAAAACTGTCAAAACACACCGTAGGTAATTTATTTGCAAGCAAAGCTATTCTGGAAATTTCATTCTGTGCAAAATTGGGATAACAGCCATTGTTTGATAGCATTCGATTCAAAAGAACTTTTTCTCAGTAAATGTACTGGCGGTTCTGTGAGGTATTAGCTAGAGCTTATTGTTCTCAGATATAGCGAGAGCTCAGTGATGAATCGAGGCGAACGAAACGTGCATACATGCTGCTGAATGAATATGTTTATCAGATTTCGCAAGTCCCGTGTCATCAAGAGATCATTTTGTTTTATCAATTTTCTTACTTCGTTGAATAGAAATGACTTGTTTAATATCCTGAAAGGAAATGTTAGATGTTATCTTCGTGGTGGGGTGTAGTAATAACTTATTCATAAAGAAACTCACGTTGGTGCGAGAAACCTTATCCCGCAATAGGAAACGGTACACCACGTTCATTTATACGATGTGCCGTGTTAATGAGGCGTTTGAACGTGTCACAGATAGCGACTTGCAAAAGATTGAACTTGGGTCTAATGTTTACATTAACATCTAATCAAACAATCGCACATCCAGGTAATTAAAGGGAAGTGTAGCTTTACGGGATGAGCCAAGGACCGTTTTGAGAACCATAAACCAATTATAAGTTTATGGGAGTAGTACTTCTCTTATTAGGTGTTTGTGTTTCTTTTAGCATAGAAAGAAAACACAATTTGAGGGCTTCTTGTTTCCTTCATCACAAAGCAAAACTTTTCTTAGATCTGCGGTAGGTCTTGTACCTACTTCGCTTTGTCTTCGGGATTTAATATTGAGAAAGGCAAAGATAATATTTTTTGCAAAGAATGGTTTTCATTCTGTCCAACACGCGCGCGTTTTCTTTTGATAAGAGCTTCGTTTTGTGCTCAATAAGAAGTGAGTGAAGGGCTTTATTTTTTTCAATAAAGAAATGTAATTCGAGGGTCTATAAAGTTATCTGGGAGATATCATTATCGCGGGGATTTTCAGCGTGCTTGTTGGGGAAACCTTTCAAAGGTGGCGTGTGCTCTCCACATGGCTAATAAAAATAACAATCACTTGCGGCATGGCGTCAATACAATACCCTGTCTTCACATGTTGTAAAGCATTGTTTACGCTTTTCTTTTGCGGTAAGCTGTCTTTGTTGCTATTTCTTTATCGTCTTGGCACTTTTGTTGCCTCTTTCTGTGGCTTCGAGCGCGAAAAAAGTGTTTCTCGGTGAAGACACTAATCTTATCAACGCGCTTCCAAAACAAAGTGCACGCTCATGTTTCGATTTTCTTCGTTTGTGAGCAAAATGATGTTGATCTTAGTTCGGTTTAAAGGCATCAGCTCTCAGAAATCCAGTATTGAATTTTTTCTTCTCTCGCCTTAGCAGACAAGGAAAATCATATATTCTACCTTGAATGTGAGATTGGGCGGAGGGTAATATTACAGCACGTTTTATCCTTGTCTGTGTAAAACGAAAGAGTTGCACCAAGTTTAGTGTACAGAATCATGCATGAAAATTCCGTTGAAACATCACAGTTTATTCAGTTTTAGCGGATAAACTATTTTTGCCAAATTGATTTTTATTTTTAGCGCTAAACGAACCCTTTTCTTAATTTGAAAACCTCCAACACGAATTGTTGCGACAAAGAAGGCTTTATGTAAAAACAACAACAGTTTTCCTTTCAAAACAAGGTACCTATTGTTCAATAAGGAAAAGGGACCTTTTGTTTTTCTTGAGAAAGGATTTCAATACCGAGTTATTGAGACTTTTCTTAGTGTTAAAAGGGTGTTTTCGAGCCGGAAAAGGTGATGTCCAATTCAGGAAGTCCATTCTAAATCTTACGCACCACAGCAGAATGAAATCCTGTGTTAATTCCTTTTAATTTGGGACAAGTCAACGTTAAGTTTATTTGTAACTTTTTGTATTCATTTGATTCACTCGAAAAAAACATAAATGTTTGAAATGGTGAAATGTACTTTTGTTTATGGCATTATGGCATTCATTTTAATCAAATAAATAACTCTCCCAGATATTTTTTCCTTCAGTATTTAGGAGTAAATCCACAAGTAAACTTGAAAGTGGCGTAAGGAAGTTGTTAAATGTCCAGAAGCTCTCGGTGTTTTTCCGCGCGCTTAAAAGTTCTGCATCAACAAAAAGTTGTAACCTTGTATTTTTTCACACAGAAAACGCAAAGGACTCGATAGGCACCACGTTTTTATTATTTCTTTTATTTTACACGGATATGTATTATACATCCTGCTCTCAACTATCAGTGAATTTCTGATACGTTAAGAGTTATTTTTTACTCATTCAAAAGAAACACTTGGCAGATTGCTGCAGTTGAATTATCTAAAAGCTAATTTCCTTCTGACAGGTTTCTTGCGTAAAGTGTCACATCCTTATGCAAAAAAACCGCTGCTACTTCACAGTTAAATATATTTTATTTTCTCATAAGGAACGTACAAAACTTGAGACCAGAAATTCAAAAATACCAATTTCTACTACAGAAAAAATCTTGTTAGCATAATTAAAATGGGTGGGATGTTGAACCGGTTTAAATCTTTCTGGCTATCTGAAATGAACAGAGAAAAGACTGTTTATTCGTTCATCTTAACGAAATTAATGCATAATATTTTAACTGTGGTTTCACCTACAGTAAAAGCAAAGCTATCTACGCTTACAACGGGAAGACGTTTTGGGTCAACGTCTAATAAGGATAAATTTTTTGCAGGAGTTTTTCAGTTCCGTTCAACGTTTTCGATGTACTCCGTTTAAAGTCAGGACCATTCGTCGGTAGCTATGTACAAGGATTATAAAGTCTTAACTTGACCTACTGTAAACAAAACCTCGGAGAGCTCATTAATTTATAAAGAGAATCTGCCACAGGAAAGGCAATTCAATAAATTAATTTCAATTTACTGAACCTGAGCGCATCCATGTTCTAACTACAAATCGCTCCAGTCTCTATCGTTTTCTCTTACAAGTATTTTCCGGGTTTTTACCTTCCTTCTCATCAAAGTTGGCACGCATACGAGTGCATTGCTGAAGCATAAATTGATTCTTCATGCCCTACCATGCTTTTGGCATGTGGGATCAATGTTGTAATTTACCATTTAGACGAAGAAAGCTCGCAAAACACAAACTAAACAAGTTGGGTTACTCGGAACTTAAACATGTCTAAGCATTCTTTGACCTAGCTGTTTTTACTCTCCTTTGCAAGATGAAGTTTTAGGAAACGTGGTCTCAATAAATGACAAGCCAAGCGTTTGATCCCCCGCAATCATAAATATTCAAAATAGTGGAAAAAATATAAATATTTTAGGTGCTCTTCTCGCTTGTTTCGGTTTGTGCAAAGGCCTGTAATATAAGCGATATAGGCGACAAACATTGTGTAAACACTACTATCTTATTGATCACACTAAAAAGAAAGTTCCCCCAAGATATTTAGAAAATGTTTTGTTCTTGGCTTTGACGTGGCCACTTGTTTTATCGCATTAAGTGAATTACAATCTTTGCATAACAATACCCTGAACAGAATGTTAGTTTGAGGTCCAAGAATACAGTATTGTTAGAATATATATGAGAGTGTATGCCCGAGTGTCAAATACGACCGTCGCGATCTAGAATCATCTCTGATCAAATCTAGATGAACTTCCTGTGAGATAAAGCAATTTCTGGGGTTTATTTTTTTGTTTGTTCGCAACATACGAATGCGAACACTTTTGCGCATATATTAAAACTAAAAAAATTAACAGCATTTTCAATTTCGCTTGAGCGATTTTCTGTCTAGTTTCAGACCAAACTTTCTGTGGCACTACTTAAAATTGACTGTTTGTAGCAGGGTTTATTTTGTTACTTTATATTAACCAAGTTATTGTACTGTTTGCCAGAAGAATGTCATTATTCATTGTAAAGTAGAAATTGTCCCTCATTAAACCGCATTTATGGCAAGCCCGCGTTTATTGTAAGGAACGGAAATTTGCTCAAGAAAGAATATTGAAATTTCAACCATCGATCGGAAACTGAAAAA
>NC_090892.1:67986159-67991159 GCF_036669925.1 Montipora capricornis | reverse complement strand
TCTAGAATTCTAGTTGATTTCCTCTATGCATGTTTACTTTGCTAATAAGGAGACAAAAACTGGCTTTGATTATTTTATTTGCCATAGAATATATCCTTGATTGTTTCAGCCTCGAAAATTTAAGGAAAGGAATTGAAACTACAAACTATTTCAATTAGGCATAGCTGAAGATTCAGGTCGTGTCCCCTACTGTTAAATCACCACGAGTGAACGAAAAGCCTAAAAACGAATATTTGACTCGAAGAATAAAGGTTTTCAACCAAAACAACCTTCTTTGTTGTCTTTTGATCTTTTGTTGTAAATAAATATCGACAAGTTCAATTGTCGATTGGAAAGGCAAGAAAAATGACCCGACCAAGAAAACCTTTGAAACTAAAGAGGTAACTTATGGAATAAGAAAACGAAATGATTTGTGAAATTACATTTATGACACAGCTTTTGTTCCTTCGGGCTAAGCATACATTTTGAAAATACACTCTCTTGACAGACAAGAAGGCTTTATTTGGTTTTATTTTATATCTTTCAGAATTTTGGTGCAGTGCCACATACCGCTTAACTTGTTTTGTAAATAAGGCTTTGGCCGCCGACGAAGTTAACCTACTTGACAGACAGATAGTGAAACGCGATCGCTACTAACATTAACTTGAAGAAATGCCTGGGGCATGTTTGAGAGGAGAGTAGTCAAACGTTCTGGACACCTGTCGGGAAAATTAGAAAAATTATTTAAATTTTAAAAAGAATCTTCAAGTCTCAGATCTTGCGAGAGATTATTTGAAAAATTAAGCGTACTAAAAATTGTTTCTTTCTGATACGAAAAGACGCGAGCTATTTCTGTTTTGTTTTTGTCTGCCATTGAATGTCGTTTACATAAATTGTGTTATCACCTTAAGAGAATGCTAAAGCACTTTCAGTTTAACTTGACTGAGCCTTAAAACCCAGAAGAAAACACTTTTTATTGATGATGCGATAACTTTTAACGACAAGAAGTATAGGACAATAACAGTTTAGAAGAGATTTTACTCTCGCGTTTATCAAACCCCTGTGGGAGAACGAAAAAAGTTTTCGCTATCTTTGAAAATTATCACTTTATCTTTTGAGAGTTTCAATGATGAAGCTGTCCCGTGGCGGAGAAATTCATACTATCCGAAGAAATGTTTCTTTAATATTCAAAACAACACACAATGGAAAGCCGTTGAAGTGGCTAAGAAAAAGGGTAGAATAAATGTTTACTTCGCAGAGAATAGACCCGGTTTGTGCGCTAATACGACCATAGTTTCTTAAACTGATTTGCATTTGTAGCAAGAAAAATTCGTTGTCTATACAAAGGAGATGTTGATAAGCACCGAGGAAACAGAAAAAAGCAGTTCGTAATCGCGGTTTTGACGCTAAACTACCGTCTTGGTTGTAAGTGTAAAGCATGGAAGACGTTTTCTTGAATGTGAGCTAATTTCGCAAAAATGGTAAATGTCTTAGTCATACTATCCATTGCCCGAAGGAACGTCTTTTGCGGAAAGAAATGGTGAATGTCACTCTATAAAAACAAGAATGACAGGGCAAAGTGGAAAATTATTATTTCAAGTAAGTTGGAAATACTCAGCGAAATATTTGCAATCTCCAAATAACGGGACATTTGGTGTATTTTTTCCGTCCATTCAAAACGTTCAGTGTGAAAACTTACCATGGGCTTGATAGCGGCCTAAATAAAATACGAGGGTCATTAAGATCGATTTTGATCTTATCTGCGATGAACTACATACACTTTTCTCTTCGAAACCGACCTTGAGCGAATTTTCACTGCAGTGTATGTATGCACGAACAAAAATGCAAAAATCCCAAAATTTGGTCAATTTCGAATTTCAATTTCATCTGTCATTACTGCTCATTAAAAGGCGAAGACAACGATATTTATTTCCTTCAGTTGTTTTAAACGCCCAAGAGATACATGCTCCAGTTCATTTCGCTCGATACGTTGAAGAATTTAATGACTGATTTTATAACAGATATACGATAGCTAACTACTCGTTGAAGACAGCCAAGTTGTGTCTTCAACTTTCCTATGGTTACAGTAAAACGTAGACTGTTGAGGCCATTGGAGAACCGCGTTAAATAGCAAATAATTTCAAAATTTCAAAAGTAATAAAGTAGCTTTCTTTTCGTTAATAAACAAACAGTACTTTAGTCACCCAGCGTTTTCTTATTTCAGTTCCAAGAGTTAGCTAAAAATGAACAAAAGTAGCGATGTAACAGGCTGGGAATTAATGAACAGAAATTTGCGGAATTAGTGGCATATTGTAATTTTCTACCCAATAGAGGTAAAATTCGTTATTTTCCCCATACTTTTTACAGCAACCGCACTCTTTTACCTCGCCTCCCTGAGTAGAGTCCTGTCTTGACGATCGCCTCTTTGGCCGTCTCTTGCGAAAATACTGTTATCGGCGATTAACGTTTAGTTATAGCAGTCAATCGAGCCTAAGGGTTGTTTTTTCTTGAGTTATTCTCGAGTCAGATGTTTTTGAAATTTGTGAGTCGCAGAGAAAAAAAAAAACGAAAAAAGAAAATGGTTTAATTTGTTTTTTTTTTTTCTCGACGCTTTTGAGTGCAATTATGCACGCATGGGGGACCTCCCCGCCTTCTTCACAACGTGTCGTGCTAAATATTTGTTTTCTACCTTTGTCGTTCAGCCATCACTACAATCGTAGAACAGAGAACTGTAAATTTAGTGGTTAAGACAATTGCCTTTTCGTGTGAGACAAGTCAGTTTTAGTTCAACGTAATCGCGCAAATTGCGCAGTCGATGGCAAGTTTCAAGAACCATTTAATCATTTAAAACTTTTGTGACTGCAGACTCTGGTACAAAAAGGTACATTTTTTTATCTCCCTGTAGGCAATGTTTGAGTGGATTAATTGTTAATTATGGCCGTCTCCAAACATTTGCGATCTAGTGATAGTTTCCCAGAGGTCATAAAGTTCATGCAAGATTTTATTGTCTCAGAGAAATGCGAGTAAAATACAGTTCCTAACCTTTACTCGCCTGGGGCGAACACAGTTGGAAGAAAATGCAAGGTCTCTAGCTTACAAAAAGGTACCAAACCTTTTCCAAGAACTACAATCTGTGTCGTAAAAAAGAAAATTGAATTGGCGGACAGGTAAATGTTTTTTTTTTTTCGGAAAGTTGTATTTATTTCTTTAATCTTCCTCTAAAAGGACACACCTATGTCATATGTGAAAGACAATCATCAATTCACTCTCGAGTAATTATAAATGTTCTTTTCTATAATACTCTAGCTTTGAATGTGCATTTTTTTTCTTTGCAGAATATTATTGGTGGTTGATGTTTAACAGCAGTTTTTCTTTTGTGTTTAAAGTTTTTGTTCCGAAACCAAAGCCTGGCCGCCTGTTATCAGCAAAGTGGTTTTCGGTTTTCAGTGCATAAGAGCTTTGTTTGCATAACATAACGTTGGAAGTGACGCAGTATAAATATTGAAACACAAAGGAGGTTTTTATTGATGGAAAAAAGAAAAACAGTCTATGGCCAAGTACTTTAACGAGTAATTTACTATATAGCTTTTAGACAAATAATCCATTGCAATTAATTTTTTTCGATCTCAAATTGTGAAGAAATGCTTATAAGTGCTCGTTGCGTGCAATTGCAGAATAGCTTTGCTCGTTGCAGGGAAGTGAAAAATGTTCAAAACATCCTATTGTGAACTAACAACATCCCTTTGTCTTTTTCTTTCGTTTCACTGGCATCCTTGCAATGCGAAAGACCTACTTTGGATTGAAACCTTAAAACAAAACAAAGGGAACTGAAAAATGGTTTCCAATTAGTCCGACCGAAAATATTCTTGAGTTGCTTTCGAACCCAACTCATAACAACTTCCATTCTGTTGGGCAAAGAAATTAGTATGGGCTTGAATTTTGCCTGGGGAAGTTTTGATTTGAGTTAAGCAATTATACGTGTTTTAGTTCAGGATCGGAGACGCTCCTTATACACAGTAAATATTTACGCAAGTCAGTCTACGGCTGCCTGTTTGTTATAACTACTTTTGATATAACATAGTATAAGTTACTACTTTGCCTCGAGTAAAATTGGAAGATGACTGGAATGTAAATGACACATTACTTGATGCTGTTGGCAGAGAAAAGTCAATATCCACTCTTGCGTCTATGTTTTAGCCTAGCTATTCACAATATTGTTATTATGAACCCATTATCGGCTTTTAAGTGAGCCTTGAGAGTCCGCCTTAGTTTCTGCAATCATGTTTGTTTAGAATGTGCTATTTCTCTGTTTCTCATTGGTCATGTTTAAAGCAAACTGAATTGCTTATAATTCACATAAATTTGAATGCCTTTTTGGAAGCATTGGAAGCCTGAGAATTAAAGCTAAACGTGAACTGAAACTTGACCCGCGCTCTTCGACTTTTCTTGTTTGGCATGCTCGATTTGCATCCTCAATTTATTTCATAGCGTTTGTAAGGTCATTCAAATTTTGATGAGAGTTATCTCTGAACAATTACACTACTCGATAGCTAAAGAGGCGTTTCATCTTCAAGTTTTTTTGCGTTAACGCAAGCAGCTGTCCATACATTTTCCGTACTGCTTATTCTTGCGCTAATACGCTAAAGTCTAACTACTTCCGCAAAAAAAGGATCTCTAGACTAAATTGTCCCGAAATTTCTTGTTCCGGCGATTTTCTTATGAAAAGAAAGAGTCCCCTTGTTTTGGCAAAGCTACTAAGAGATCTGCAAGAGTTTGCGACAATAAGAAATCTAGAACGAAAACACATCTCCCTTGAAAAGCCCATCGTGTGAAATCTTAGGCTAAACGTTGGCCAAAGGCTGTCAGGAAAGGTTTTATATGCTTTAAAAATCCTTTGTATAACGCCTTCGAGATTCCACGCAAAGAGACACCCTCAGCTAGATATTAAATAATACTTCGCTTGTTTGCTTCTTGTATGGCAGGCAGCCAAAGAGGTCGGACATGAACTGCGAGTACAGTAA
>NC_090892.1:67970423-67981659 GCF_036669925.1 Montipora capricornis | reverse complement strand
GGAGAACGAAAAAAGCTCTTCCGCTATCTTTGAAAATTATCAACTTTATCTTTTGAGAGTTTCAATGATGAAGCTGTCCCGTGGCGGAGAAATTCATACTATCCGAAGAAATGTTTCTTTAATATTCAAAACAACACACAATGGAAAGCCGTTGAAGTGGCTAAGAAAAGGTAGAATAAATGTTTACTTCGCAGAGAATAGACCCGGTTTGTGCGCTAATACGACCATAGTTCTTACACTGATTTGCATTTGTAGCAAGAAAAATTCGTTGTCTATACAAAGGAGATGTTGATAAGCACCGAGGAAACAGAAAAAAGCAGTTCGTAATCGCGGTTTTGACGCTAAACTACCGTCTTGGTTGTAAGTGTAAAGCATGGAAGACGTTTCTGAATGTGAGCTAATTTCGCAAAAATGGTAAATGTCTTAGTCATACTATCCATTGCAGAAGGAACGTCTTTTGCGGAAAGAAATGGTGATGTCACTCTATAAAACAAGAATGACAGGGCAAAGTGGAAAATTATTATTTCAAGTAAGTTGGAAATACTCAGCGAAATATTTGCAATCTCCAAATAACGGGACATTTGGTGTATTTTTTCCGTCCATTCAAAACGTTCAGTGTGAAAACTTACCATGGGCTTGATAGCGGCCTAAATAAAATACGAGGGTCATTAAGATCGATTTGATTTATCTGCGATGAACTACATACACTTTTCTCTTCGAAACCGACCTTGAGCGAATTTTCACTGCAGTGTATGTATGCACGAACAAAATGCAAAAATCCCAAAATTTGGTCAATTTCGAATTTCAATTTCATCTGTCATTACTGCTCATTAAAAGGCGAAGACAACGATATTTATTTCCTTCAGTTGTTTTAAACGCCCAAGAGATACATGCTCCAGTTCATTTCGCTCGATACGTTGAAGAATTTAATGACTGATTCTATAACAGATATACGTTCGCTAACTACTCGTTGAAGACAGCCAAGTTGTGTCTTCAACTTTCCTATGGTTACAGTAAAACGTAGGTGTTGAGGCCATTGGAGAACCGCGTTAAATAGCAAATAATTTCAAAATTTCAAAAGTAATAAAGTAGCTTCTTTTCGTTAATAAACAAACAGTACTTTAGTCACCCAGCGTTTTCTTATTTCAGTTCCAAGAGTTAGCTAAAAATGAACAAAGTAGCGATGTAACAGGCTGGGAATTAATGAACAGAAATTTGCGGAATTAGTGGCATATTGTAATTTTCTACCCAATAGAGGTAAAATTCGTTATTTCCCCATACTTTTTACAGCAACCGCACTCTTTTACCTCGCCTCCCTGAGTAGAGTCCTGTCTTGACGATCGCCTCTTTGGCCGTCTCTTGCGAAAATACTGTATCGGCGATTAACGTTTAGTTATAGCAGTCAATCGAGCCTAAGGGTTGTTTTCTTGAGTTATTCTCGAGTCAGATGTTTTTGAAATTTGTGAGTCGCAGAGAAAAAAAAAAACGAAAAAAGAAAATGGTTAATTGTTTTTTTTTTTCTCGACGCTTTTGAGTGCAATTATGCACGCATGGGGGACCTCCCCGCCTTCTTCACAACGTGTCGTGCTAAATATTGTTTTCTACCTTTGTCGTTCAGCCATCACTACAATCGTAGAACAGAGAACTGTAAATTTAGTGGTTAAGACAATTGCCTTTTCGTGTGAGACAAGTCAGTTTTAGTTCAACGTAATCGCGCAAATTGCGCAGTCGATGGCAAGTTTCAAGAACCATTAATCATTTAAAACTTTTGTGACTGCAGACTCTGGTACAAAAAGGTACATTTTTTTATCTCCCTGTAGGCAATGTTTGAGTGGATTAATTGTTAATTATGGCCGTCTCCAAACATTTGCGATCTAGTGATAGTTTCCCAGAGGTCATAAAGTTCATGCAAGATTTTATTGTCTCAGAGAAATGCGAGTAAAATACAGTTCCTAACCTTTACTCGCCTGGGGCGAACACAGTTGGAAGAAAATGCAAGGTCTCTAGCTTACAAAAAGGTACCAAACCTTTTCCAAGAACTACAATCTGTGTCGTAAAAAAGAAAATTGAATTGGCGGACAGGTAAATGTTTTTTTTTTTTCGGAAAGTTGTATTTATTTCTTTAATCTTCCTCTAAAAGGACACACCTATGTCATATGTGAAAGACAATCATCAATTCACTCTCGAGTAATTATAAATGTTCTTTTCTATAATACTCTAGCTTTGAATGTGCATTTTTTTTCTTTGCAGAATATTATTGGTGGTTGATGTTTAACAGCAGTTTTTCTTTTGTGTTTAAAGTTTTTGTTCCGAAACCAAAGCCTGGCCGCCTGTTATCAGCAAAGTGGTTTTCGGTTTTCAGTGCATAAGAGCTTTGTTTGCATAACATAACGTTGGAAGTGACGCAGTATAAATATTGAAACACAAAGGAGGTTTTTATTGATGGAAAAAAGAAAAACAGTCTATGGCCAAGTACTTTAACGAGTAATTTACTATATAGCTTTTAGACAAATAATCCATTGCAATTATTTTTTTCGATCTCAAATTGTGAAGAAATGCTTATAAGTGCTCGTTGCGTGCAATTGCAGAATAGCTTTGCTCGTTGCAGGGAAGTGAAAAATGTTCAAAACATCCTATTGTGAACTAACAACATCCCTTTGTCTTTTTCTTTCGTTTCACTGGCATCCTTGCAATGCGAAAGACCTACTTTGGATTGAAACCTTAAAACAAAACAAAGGGAACTGAAAAATGGTTTCCAATTAGTCCGACCGAAAATATTCTTGAGTTGCTTTCGAACCCAACTCATAACAACTTCCATTCTGTTGGGCAAAGAAATTAGTATGGGCTTGATTTTGCCTGGGGAAGTTTTGATTTGAGTTAAGCAATTATACGTGTTTAGTTCAGGATCGGAGACGCTCCTTATACACAGTAAATATTTACGCAAGTCAGTCTACGGCTGCCTGTTTGTTATAACTACTTTTGATATAACATAGTATAAGTTACTACTTTGCCTCGAGTAAAATTGGAAGATGACTGGAATGTAAATGACACATTACTTGATGCTGTTGGCAGAGAAAAGTCAATATCCACTCTTGCGTCTATGTTTTAGCCTAGCTATTCACAATATTGTTATTATGAACCCATTATCGGCTTTTAAGTGAGCCTTGAGAGTCCGCCTTAGTTTCTGCAATCATGTTTGTTTAGAATGTGCTATTTCTCTGTTTCTCATTGGTCATGTTTAAAAGCAAACTGAATTGCTTATAATTCACATAAATTTGAATGCCTTTTTGGAAGCATTGGAAGCCTGAGAATTAAAGCTAAACGTGAACTGAAACTTGACCCGCGCTCTTCGACTTTTCTTGTTTGGCATGCTCGATTTGCATCCTCAATTTATTTCATAGCGTTTGTAAGGTCATTCAAATTTTGATGAGAGTTATCTCTGAACAATTACACTACTCGATAGCTAAAGAGGCGTTTCATCTTCAAGTTTTTTTGCGTTAACGCAAGCAGCTGTCCATACATTTTCCGTACTGCTTATTCTTGCGCTAATACGCTAAAGTCTAACTACTTCCGCAAAAAAAAGATCTCTAGACTAAATTGTCCCGAAATTTCTTGTTCCGGCGATTTTCTTATGAAAAGAAAGAGTCCCCTTGTTTTGGCAAAGCTACTAAGAGATCTGCAAGAGTTTGCGACAATAAGAAATCTAGAACGAAAACACATCTCCCTTGAAAAGCCCATCGTGTGAAATCTTAGGCTAAACGTTGGCCAAAGGCTGTCAGGAAAGGTTTTATATGCTTTAAAAATTCCTTTGTATAACGCCTTCGAGATTCCACGCAAGAGAACACCCTCAGCTAGATATTAAATACTTCGCTTGTTTGCTTCTTGTATGGCAAGGCAGCCAAAGAGGTCGGACATGAACTGCGAGTACAGTAACGTGGTTTGACACAAATTGACACAAATTGCTTTCCCGTTCCTTCAGATTTTCTTATCTTTCTCTTTGTTTTATATTTTAGTGATTCAAAGGCGACGGCAGACAATTTCAGCTTTAGTAGGCAGTTATTTCAATATTAGAAAATTCAAAATGGCCGGCTCTAATGTACCGATTTGGAAGGAGTATTAAATCTTTTTACTTACCAAAGGCGTCATCATTTGCTTATGTTACTGCCATTTACGAAAAATTAGTGGCATATTAAGAACCTTCTCGTGAATTTTAAGATACCCCAGTTCAATCAGAGTTTGCCTCTTAACACGGAGTAGAGAGTTTTGTTTTTGTTTACAAACATATGATCTCTTTCAGTAGTCCATTATTTTAAGGACAATTGAAAATGAACCGTTTATGATAACAAGAAGATATATTTATATCTTGTCTAATGGAAAATCCATTTTACCTTTTTTTAAAAAGAAAAACAAAGGTCACTCGCATGCTTCTCCACATCTAATTATTTCCTCGTGAGGATGTCAATACGTGTAATATGTGTTTCAAAAACTCAAATGGCTACAGGATCTTGAACAACTATTTTGTCTTTCCGTATTTTAGACGGAAGACAATAAAAAAAAAGAAATATCCTCAAAAAAAATTTTTTCCCCGAAAATTTCCTTCGAGTTTCCAACAAGAACAAACGGTTAAGCCCCTCAAATAGTACAATTTCTTTATCCCTCTAACTTTTGTAAGACGTTTCTCGGGAATTTAAGAAACTAGAGTGCTTTAATAATTTTAAGATAATCAGAGTTTTCAGTTACAACTGGTAATATTTCTATATTTTTTCTTTACTTTTTTTCGATGCAAAACCGCATTCCAATGCCACCAACGATGAAATGATATGTGGATCATGCTTTCTTTAGTAACCACTGTGCATGATCGATTGAAATACAGGATCAGTTTGCTCGGTAATTGTCCATGTTAATTATCACTGATGTGTAGCGTGATCATTATCTAGCCTACTTTTACAGTAATTACCACCAAACAAGCAGACCACCGATTTAAACGTTGTCGAGTATTATATCAACAAGGACCCATTTCAATGCATTTTGTTGTGATAATAGACAGATGTCCATTAGAGTGACAGCTATCAATAGAATCGCGTGGTTTATGAGCACATGGCGTTAATTACCTTGAGACTTTTAAGGAGACTTGAAGCGTTTTGTCTTTTTGACAGCAAGGAATAGCTCGATTACCAGGAATTTGGCCAACCGAAGGAAAAGGAGTGCTTGTCTCGAAATCTGTCCGCTTTCCGGGTGCCCTTTTGGCGTGCGAATCGTTCTTTAGCAGACTAGGATTTAGACAAATGAATCGACCAAAAGAATTTCAATTATTGACGACATTGTTTCATCATTTATTCTTTCTTTCTTTAGGGCAGGAGTTTAAGGAAGTACTTATTATCCACTGTTTCGACTATGGCAATATCGGTGATACATGTTCAGTGGAACTCGGGTGAAACTGTTATGCTTAACTTAGCAACACTCTCTGAAGGAGAAAGGAAAGTCCCCTACAAAGCTGCATTTCATCTCTAAATCCAATCACGTTTAAGGGCAAATTATCACTGTTAATGGTCGTAAATAACTTCGAATTTGTTTGTGCGGTTCTAATGGGATGTTTTGACGTTTGTTGACAAGAATTTAAAGTTAAAGAAAAACAAATTTTAGTTCGTTAATTATTGAGAAAGTCCTGCTTTTTAAGCGGTTTCCCTGTAAAATATGGATATAATGTTAACGATAAAGATCAAAGTTTGCTATCAAAGTGTAGGGTTCAGAGTAATGAAGTTTTGACAAACGTACAAGGAAGAGTGCATGCAGGAGTAGGGCTGGCAACAAATTCAAATGTCATTGGGGAATTTGAGGTCCAAATGCTTGAGATTGCTCGGTAATGCAATCGGCTGGTGAACCTCAGGGTCTAAAACTGTAACTGTGACTCTTGAGAACCAAAAATTCAAATGTAACTTCTCCTCGTGATTTTTTTTGTTCTGATTGGGTGTAAGTCTGACCAGTCTAAAATCACATACAAGAAAAAACGTAGTCGCGCAAGTGAAGGGAGTATGTTTCTACTCGTAATAACCTTGGGTATCATACTAGTAAGGTATTATATTAGGTATTTGACAATAAACTTACTGCCGTCCACATATTTCTAAATAAGTGAAAATCACGTTTAAGCATAGAATGTCCGTTTAGAGACGTTTACATCTTCGTCTTACGCATCAGTTAACGTCTGACGGCTTTCACGTCTTAAGCATTAGTTGAACAACCAATGAGGTTGGGTTAACCAGTAAGTAAGTATGCTGGAAGTGTAAGCAGAAGCGATGTATCGTGTAAGTGTTTTCCCCTATTGTCTACGGCGCCCCTGTGTTAATAAGGATGTATGCGAGAGGCGATGGCGAATACCGCGGTTGACCTGATTAAAAGCAATAGAGAAATGAACTTATTTCTCGGAGTGTCCTGGAGTCATCGTTAATAGATACATCTCTTTTGTTGTGACGATTTTAAACAGAGCTAAAGACGATTTAAGAAATATCGTCCAACACACCCTGTCAAGTATTCTAATTAAGCAGGTGCAATCATGTATCAACATAGCAAGGTTAATTTTTACCTGAAGATTTTGTAATTACAGTGTACAGCATAATATTTCTCTCAGCGTGTTTGCGTTTTAAAAAAAAGGAATGTTAAGAGATTACAGGCTTCCTTTACCATTTCAGTTGTGAACTCTTTTACTGAATAAAAAGAAAAAAATCTAAACCGGCCGGAACGACATTCATCTTTACCGCAGCAGTTTGTTAAATAATCGAAAATGAAATGTCATTTTTGTCGCTTTCTTTCACTTCTTAACGTTCTTTATTTATAACTTTTATCTATAATTTTATCCTTATTTTGCTACAACAAAGAAAAACGAGCTTTAGATATGTTTGTAAATGCCCTTGATTCTCAGTAAGCATTAATTTTAAATTACTTAATTTCTTCAAGTATCGCGTGGCATCAATTTCATATCATTGTGTCTGTATAAAAGACTCATGCCAAACTGCGCAAATTTAAACAGCTTCTAAGCAGCTGTCAAATACCACGATATCACATTCTATTTGTGCAAACACTGTCAAAAACACAACGTGCCGGTAGTATTATTTTGACTGTTTTCTACTTAAGAACTTAATCAAGTTGCTCTGGGACATTGTTCAGTATCGCGAGGTAATCTTTTTTTTTTTTTCAAACCTTTGAAAACTTTTGAACTTGGCTTTGTTCTTCTTCGGGGCGTCTCGCTTGAATCGATATCGAAAAAGACGATTGGTGCTACCATGTTAGTTCAGATTTACGCCGACGAGCACAGTACACCGCAAGGCTAAGCCGGATTGCAAGATATTGACTTCTAAAAAGTGAATAAACTCCGGTTGCATTGTTGAATGATGCCGAGCAAATGAGGTTCGCAAAAACTCGTGATAAATATTAACTATTTCAGGATAGATATTTCAAACCTCTAGGTATCGAAATGTGACTGAGCGATTTACTCACTTGCATCGGTGAACCGCGTTATTCCTTAGGACTGGCTGTGAAAATGGGCTTCTCGCCTTCTATCTAGTTTTTTTTTTTTATCCAGTCACTCAGAACGAGACAATACTCGTCTGTTTGTTTCTTAGTTGTTTTCTTTCTGTGGGAAAATTTAGGGAAGTCATTCTCAAAAATATAATTTGACACAAAAGGGTGATGTTAATTCTTGTTAGTGGTTGACCGCTGACCAGGAAGACCGCGTTTTTTCACCTGATACACACTGTATACAATGTGGCAATTCGGTCAGTCGTATACTCTCTGCCCACTCTTTTGGGGCTTGCTTCCCCTATGGAGTGGTATAAGTAGCAATAGCACAAAAGATTAGTGCTGTAGGTCAATCTGATGTACTGCAGAGCCGATGATGGCTCTACACTTTGTAAGTAAGGTGCGTGATGATAATCACGCGCAAAAAGTGATGTATTTGTCTTTTTCGGAAAACCCTAGCTCGTGAATCATTTTCACAGAGAACCCCTGCATGTTCTCATCGTCAGATTAAAGGGCTATGTTCCTTGTTGGATATTGTCAGGTAATGGGCTCCTGATATCGTAGGATGCCATTAAAGGCTTTGACTCACGTCACATAAATAGGCCATTTCCGAGTTCATGTCTGCCTCCTCTTCAAAGCGAGTGTAAGTGCGAAGTTTTTGTTATGAAAATTAGTTTTCATTCATATGTAAAGTAGAACTAATTACCGTCACAAAAACTTTGCACTTAGACTCGCTTTGAGGAGGAGGCAGACATGAACTCGGAAATGGCCTATTGAATACGCGCAAATGTAGTGATGATAGATGCTCAGCTGTGTTATATTCTTCGATGACGCGTTAAGACTTCGGAAAAGAAGCTGTATTGGCTTAAGAGTGAAGCTCTCGTGACTTGAGTCACTTGTGTAAATATGATAACAAATTTTTTGTTTTATGCATATTTATTCAGTAAAGAAAGCCACTAGCTTTCAATTCAATGAAAACAAAAGACCACGTGCGAGGCATAATGAATGAATGCAAAACCAATAATCGACTTCTTCGCATTTAAGGTACATTTTAGCCCAAATCAACACCGTTTTGAAGAAGGTTAAAGATTTTATTCGACGTGACCGAGACAAAGAGGGACGGCTAGATTGTTGACTCTGTATCAGAGAAATTTATTTGGATCATGTTCGAATAAATCTAGACTAAACTTGCCATGTGGTAAACACAAATGAACAAAGGAAAAAGAATTAAGGGGAAAACTAACATGTTTTGCCTTCAAGAATCAAAAAATAATAATGGAAAAGACGATATTTTGCCCTCGTCAAAACTCGTCAAAAGAGAAAGTGTCCAAAATATTTTATGTTCTTTGGTCGGCAGCACTAATGCGTCTTCGCTCTTCACGCCTTACGGCTCTTCTATGCGAGTTACAGACAAGCACAAACTTTTGCAGCATATGCAACTAGTTTTTGCCCCAGAGTTAACCTGGCACATCATGCTGCTAAGCGTTAATTGGAGGATGCATATGCTTCGGTCTTTTAGCCTGCGTAGCGTGGAAGATAAAAGCGGAAATCAATTGCGAATCGTGGTTGACGTGGTTCAAAGTAGGGTTTGCAGTGGCGTGCGCCTAGTTTTACGTAACAGGTATACAAAAGGTTGCGGATCAACGAAAATGACCACTAGACTCAATAACAAGAGACTCTTCCAGAAAAGATATCAGTATGGACATGAGAAAAAAGCACACTTTTTCTAGAACATCCTTCAAAGCTGACCGACTTCACTGGCCAAATTCGGTCAAACAATGGTCTGTTAAAAGTTTATTAAAGCTTCTCAAATGTGCAGAGTGTTATGGGTGTGTTCAAAACGAACACAAAGCGCTAGCGGCGTTAAGATGAGACGACAAATTGGTTCGAACCAACTGACATTTCAAGTTAGTTGTTCGAGCAGCCTGCAGAACTCTAGGCCTTGTCGTCTCGAATTAGACTTGTGCTTTTGTCCTTGTCGCTAAAGAAAATAAAACGCTCAATGGCCGAAATTTAAGCCTGATAGATTTTTGTTGCATGGCCAATTTTACAGTCTCCTGAATAACAATAGATTTCTAGTTCAATGTAAATGACGCGTTCAACGACAAGGGTATTTTAGGTTTTTACTAAATAACTGCAATTTTAATCCTAAACAAATCCTCCTGATATGCGGAAAGTTTACACGCGTAAAAAGGAAATTGACGTTGAGAAAAAGAAACGAAGTGTCCCTTGGCGAATGTGAGGTGAAATAGGGTCTGAGAAAGGGTTCTGAAAGGAGTGCATGGTAGCTGATTTTCGAGCCAGTTTCTTAAAATGTCCACAATGATGAAAAGAAAATTGCTCAAAAATTCGTTGATCTTAACGGTGGTTTTGCAATTTCGTGGGCGGACTCGTCTATTAAGAGGGGAGAAGGCTTTTAAGATCTCTAAGATCTGCGTGTGAGGAGGAATTCACCGTGGATAAATTAGCCTGGTGGCCGAACGACTTTGACTCTTGGAGGAAATGTCGCTCGAAAGAAAAACATGAAATAAATCATCAATGAATAGAAAAGTGAAAAAAAAATGTTTATAACCTTTTGGTTTCCTATTTATTCAAGTTTCTGCAGCGAGTTTTTTAATCGTTAATTTGTTTAGTTTTTTTGTCTATAGCTAGCTTTTGAGTCAGGAAAGGAACAGTTTGGGTCGGAAGTCTTTGTGAGGAAGCTGGAGGGTGCAAACTTCCAGAGCGCTTGTTCGGCTCGTGCGTAGAAAAGCGAATTATATGCATGCTTGGATGCGCATCAAGTGGATTCTGGTCACTAAAAGGTACCGACCATTTGGAAAGTGTCTCGAGTGGCAAGACACAAGCCTGAGGGGACTTCGAAGAACAAAAGGAACCATTTCTTTGATTACCCACAAAGATAATTAATTCAGCTTCGATAGACATCACGTCTCAAGAATCTCATACCGATAGTTTTGAAATCTTCCTCTTAATAACCTCGTTGCAAAGCCGATCTTAAATTAAATCTATCAAAGTTTCAACCCGGCCTATCATGGCAAAATAATGGTTAAACTTAACGGAGTCTCTGTTTGATAAATTATTGACGTGACCGTTATAAAACTACTATCATAAAATGCTTTGCTGTGATTTTCAGATTCTAGACGAAGAGAAACAGTCAGACCTTTAACTTTTTGATAAAGTGTTCCTCTCGGCATTTTTCCGTTTTTTTAATCCAAATTTTTAACAAAGACAATTTTTACATTTTCGACGTTGTGAATGAAGTTCGTATCATTAAGCCAATATGTCAAATTTCTGTACATCTCTTATACTGAGCTCCAGTTGAATTCTTCGGGAAGACCATCTACTTGCTGTTGTTTGTTCCTGCTAGTTTTATTCGCTTTCGATTTAAGTTTGTAAATCCACGAAAGAGGAGCTTCTCACCCATGAATGTTTGTATTTGTTATGCACTGATACGCCAGTTTTACTATTTAAAAGTCGCCACTCGTCAGCTCGAAATTTAATCTGACCTTGTTGCATTCGATAGTATAAATCCTCGCAGATCAGTTGCATCATTTTATTTAAAGAGGCCCATACTATAAGTTTGATATTGCAGCTGTCTTTTGTGAACAAACAAGATAGTGTTGCCATTGCTAAAGAAGCAGGACTTACCTTATTGTAAAGTAACAATGAATTATTGGTTGGATGATGGCTTGCTCTTTAAAAAGGATAAGTGACGAGCTTTGAA
>NC_090892.1:67940423-67962923 GCF_036669925.1 Montipora capricornis | reverse complement strand
AGTTAAATTCCATGTACACTGTAGCATCGCTGGGGTTTATTTACATCAGTAGCGTGATCGTTACAAGATTCAAACTTGAAAAACAATAGTAAAAAAGCATTTGTAAATTTATGATTGGTTCTTGAGGATGCGAATGAACCTAAGCAGGAGCCCATCTGGAGCATGCAACTTCCATACAGCGTCTGTGAAACAGCGTTTTCACAAGTAGGTTTATTTTTAGACTAGCCCTTCCCGCGAATTAGGTAAAAAAACAAAGGCAGTTCCGGTTCGGTGACCCTACATCAGCTTAATTTCTTGTGATTGGTCATCAGGCTCCTGTGGGAGTCTCATTAGCGGGAAATTCAATCTAAAAATAACCTTACTTGTGAAAACGCCGTTGTACGAAAATAGGTAAGTTGCACGCTCTGGTTGATGGGCTCCTGACCTAAGCGGTTATTCATACACCCTCAAGTTCACCCCACCACAACAGTCACCAGAATCCACCACTTACAAGAAAAAGAGGCAAAGAAACATAATTTGGTTCAACCCACCATTCAGTAAAAATGTTCAAACCAACATAGGAAGAGAATTTCGAAATTTGAATGAGAGGTGCTTCCCACTGAACCATAAATTAAGAAAACTGTTTAACAAAAACAATCTTAAGCTAAGTTATAGTTGTTCACCAAACATAAAACAGATCATCGATGGACACAACAAAACCATCCTAAGCCAGAACATGCTACCTCCACAGCAAACACCCACCAAACTCTGCAACTGCAGAGTACCAGATAAATGCCCTTTGAAAGGACAATGCTTAGTCAAGGAAGTAGTGTATCAAGCCACCATCACGACCGCCAAAAGCACAGAGATGTACGTCGGCCTTACCACCACTGAGTTCAAGACAAGATGGCGAAACCACCAAATGTCATTCAAAAACGAAAGTAAAAAGAATGACACCGAACTAAGCAAACATCTATGGCAGCTAAAAGATCAAAAGAAAGACTTCGCAATCTCCTGGAAAATTCTAGCCAAGGCCAAATGTTATAGCAACCTTACTAAAGGATGTAATCTATGTAATACCGAGAAATTCTATATTCTATATAAACCGGACATGGCAACGCTCAACAAACGTAATGAACTCGTATCGACTTGCAGGCACAAGGGAAATTTTCTCCTTAGGTTCAATAGCATCCTCAAGAACCAATCATAAATTTACAAATGCTTTTTTACTATTCGTTTTTCAAGTTTGAATCTTGTAACGATCACGCTACTGATGTATATAAACCCCAGCAATGCTACAGTGTACATGGAATATAATTGATGAGTGGTCCAACTCCTTGTTGGTCTACAAAACAGACCTGTATTAAAGTCCATATGAAACTATATTGAGTAGAAAAACATTGTTATATACATAAATATATATAACTAACTGCAGACAGTACTTCAGCCTTCTGGGCCTCATCAGTGCAGTGCTGATGTCTAGGGTGGAGGTTAAGCTTAAAAAGCCACCCCAAATGTCCCACACACGTGGTACATCTAAGCCACATCGTAGTAGACTGCTCAATTTGGACATGAATTAGCCAAAGCTTTATAATACCAAAGAGCTAAGTGAACTGGCAAAATAGATAAGACAAATAAAAATAAAATTTATAGTAATAAATTAACAAATTCAGGGCCTTACCCAGTATGAGGCAAACCGAGGCACTTGCCTCAGTCATTTTTTTGTGCTTTTTTAAAATAAGGCGTGATTCCAGTGTTGTCTTTATAATGTACTCATCATAAACACCTAAAATACCTACATAGAGAATTTAACCATGGACATTGCCTCAGTCATAATTTTTTTTCTGGCTACTGCCCTAAAATTGACAAATTTACATAAATATACATTATTATCAATATACGCGGCCAAATAGAAAATCGGCCTCTTCAAAACAAACGCTCAGCGGGCCGCAAAAGACTGACAGCGGGCTGCTAATGCATTATCAGCCCTACAGCTGATTGGTTCTTGCTTCAACTTTGTGATATGCCTAATAATTATTTGTAGACAATTTTACGCATTTTTTCAGTAATTTTTAAATAAGTTCTCTGGACTGAGTTGATTCTTTAATAGCTTGTTCAATCAACACTTAAATGATGATTTGAAGTGACTTTGAATTCATTATTCACTTAGCTTGTATTATTAAAACTCGCATTCTTGATATCATTTGGCCTTGTTTATTGATAATAATGATAATGACAAAATAAACAATATTCCCTCAAAAAGTCATGTTATTCCCTTAATATTATTTACATCAATGAGTTACATCTAAGGAGTCTTACATTAAGTTCACAAAATAATAATAATAATAATAATTATTATTATTATTATTATTATTATTATTATTATTATTATTATTATTATTATCATTATGTATTCATTGGGACATCTGTAACAGCTTGGAATGGAATGTGGGGACAAATGATGTGACCACAACCCAGAACCTGTAATGGAAAGTGAGGAAAGAAAGATCTTGTGGGATCTCAACATTCAGACGGACAAGAGGCTACCACACAATAGGCTGGACATAGTTGTCATAGACAAAGCAAAGAAAGAATGTCACATTGTAGACGTAGCTTGTCCGGGAGACAGTAGAATTGTTTTCAAGGAGAAGATTGAGAAGTACCGTGACCTTGCTATTGAGATTAAAGCTTTGTGGTGCTTGAAGAAAGTCCTCATAGTCCCAGTTATAATAGGGGCGCTAGGTAGCATTACAGACAGACTTGAGGGATATTAGGCCGATATCCATTTAGGGCTGAAACCAGTATCGATGCAGAAAACTGTTTGCTTGGTTCCGCAAGAATTCTACGAAGGGTCCTGGAAAGCTAAGGCAGCTTGTTGCTGCTTGCCCAGGACATACCAGTGCAACAACAAGATTACTGTGATTTTAAACAAACAATAATAATAATAATAATAAGAAGAAGAATAAGAATAAGAATAAGAATAAGAATAATAAGAATAATTAGGAAGGAAGGGAATATAATTATTATGTTTGGCTATGAAGGAGGTAGTGCTTATACTGTTAAATAAATAAAGGAAAAGGTAGAGTTTTAATATTATATGCCATCCAGATTTGAAAACCATGTACTGGTAATATGAACATAATTTGTCACCCATGATATCAATTTCACTTACATTTTGTCCAAAAGCAAATGATTTTCCTCGCAATTATTTGATTTTGGACAAAACTTGCCTGAAATTATTCCCAAATTTCAATCGTCACGTTTTGATTACCCATACGTATCAATTGCTGGTTTTCACTCACGTGATCAACAGCCATGTTTTTCAAGGAAAACAAAAGGAAGCGTTTGCATAATAATAGAGTTAAATTCCCGGAGGATTTGGTCGGGGCACCAACATGGCCGCCTTTTCTTTGTTTAGGGGCACCAACATGGCGGTCGTGACGTCATGTGAAAACCGAGAATAGTCTACAAATGGTATTATATAAAATTATTAGAAACTACAGATAATGTGCTTCAAAATGCTCATTCTCCTTATGAAATTGCTCCTAGTAGAGAAAGCATTTTTGACAAACAAATGCCTGATGACTTGAAGACCCACTATAATGATACAAAGACCAACTCTGTGTATTTTTAACAACTGGACTCTCAGTTAACTTAAGGGAGTTTTAACGACACCTTCCTATCTGGGATCCCTATAGTGGGAATTCACATTTTCTAAAGCTGGCCAAACCCCTATTCATTCCACCATGTTTCACCTTAAAAACAACAGTGTGCAGTAGCATTCTGTTTTTTTTGCACATGTTGCTGTGAGGGTAAGAAGAAGACTCTGGTCTACTTGAAAATGATGTTATTATGGTAAAGCCTTTATTTTGTTTTTGTTTTTGACAATGCCCAACCCTGGGGAAGGAAAAGTGAAGAAGCAATGTCCAACAAATGCCGGTGCATGGAGGGATATGAAGGGGCTTGAAATTGACAGACTGAAGTAAAGTAATTTATGGTAAATATTTTTATTTCTATCTAGGATGCCCTGGTCTTGTTTATTTGTAACATTTTGTGGTTAGGAGGTAAATTTGCAATGTAACACTTGTTATTGGTTATCAGTTTTGATGAAATGAAAATTTTTTGTTGGTATAGATCTTTTTTTCAGTGGTTTGCTGTGCTCCCCATTTCTTCGAATTCGCTCACAGAGGATATTAATAACACACTTTGCTCACTCATTTGACTTTTGGTAAAAAGATAAAATTTAAGTAAACAAAAAGAACATCATAGGGGAAGATTTGTTTCCATCATGAACGAGCTTTCTTTTCTGAGGCATCTGTGATTTTTACAGTGAGGAGTACACTTGTTTTATTTTAATGCCATGGCTTCAGTAGACTGATCATCAGAAGTAAAAAAAAGATTATGCCCCTGGTATTTATTACACTAATGGAGCTTTCTAACAACAGTCATGAAACAAAGCTTGGAAATTACTAATTGATAATTATTTTTTTTGTTTTGCATTGGATTTTGGATTTTACTTTTCGGTGTGGCTGTCTAATCAGTAGATTTTTATACTCATAGATGACACCGAACTCACGGTCATTCTTTTGTAGAAATTCAATTAGACCTAATGTCCTCATTAGCATTAAAACAAAAGAATAAGAGAATATTTATTTTGTATTTGGCCACAGTTATGAAGAGGTCTATTTAAGATGGCATATCTTTTGCAAAACAAAGGCAATTATTGATGTGTTTTTTAATAAATGAATTTGGCTCAAAGGTCTTGGACATGCACTAAACCACCTTTTAGTTGGATGTCTTGAATGCACAAGTATGGCTTTTATCTGTCTAGACTAAATAAAATTAACTCTGTTAAGTGGTTGTCAAAGTATTCTACCCTGGAGCTAAAAAGTTTGTGCAGGTTATCATACGACTTCAAGTTCAATTTGGGAATAATTTACACAGTGGGTTTTTCAAAAAGTATCAAAATTGCATGAGCCACGAATGCAATTTGATCGTTTTGAAAAACGCACGAGTGCAAATTATTTCAAGATTGAACGAGAAAAGTCGTATGATTATCTTTTTAATAATATACCTAACAAAATTACAGAGCAAGTTCCGGTTCGGAAGTGACGCACGCTACAAGTTCAAGTTCAAGTTTCACGCCACCAAACCAAAAGAATTGATCGGTTCTTACCAAACCCTATTGATTAGCCAATAGAAACCGAAAATTCTGTGAGTAAATTGCACTAGAAAACACTAGAATGAACTCTTTTTCCATTGCATTGCTCTCAGCCAATCAGAATCGAGAAATTTGTTATGTATATTATTGTTTGGTTAATTGCATAGGTTGCGATTAGTGTCAGTGCTGTTGCTGTGGTGACATACGTCAAGGTGGCTATTGGAGGAATAATGCGTGAAATGGGTCGCAACCATCTTCTTTGGTTTGGAGCTGTCACCCAAGTTGGATCATGTATTGGTGCTTTATCCATTTTTGCACCAGTGAATGTTTACGGTTATTTCAAGCAAGAGTGAGATTTTTTCTTACCGGTAAGTTCCAGCCACCAGATGAATTTTACCCAAAGGCCAGTTTGCCGGATTTTCTTACCAGTTCCAGTTCCCTTTCGTTTCTCAGATGATGAACCAAAATGTTTTGCGAAACCCTATTTATGAAGCAGGTTTCGTAAATTTCGTGACTCTGAAGATAAGGCAAGCCCACAAGATCTTTGTTTTACTGGGTCCTGTTTCCTTGTTGCAAAAAAGTCACGAAATGCCTCGATCGTTGAACTAAAATGGTGTTAATTTTATTGAAAGGGAAGTATGCTTTCATCACAATTTAAAACCAGCGCTTGTTTATAAACTGTTTATTGAGGAGTTATTTGAAGCAGTAATACAGCTGACTGTTGATGTAATAAAAATAATTGAGCAGAAATAAAACACGTTTTATTGATTTTTGGGGAAAACGCAAATTTCATACGAATATTTGGCCATGTTTCTAATTCTCCCGCAGTAGATATAATCAAGGTTTGAAGGCACATCTTTTCTTTTACTGATACTAAGGGAAGAAACCTGATTGGGCTGGGCTAACCCAAAAAAAGAATACTCCAAGACGGGCTTATTAAAACTGCCAAATTGTTCTTGGTTGTTTATTTTAACAAGTAACATGGTTCAAACCTGTTTCAACCATTTCAAGAGACTGTTTTATCTGAAGGATTGACTGTGCAACACGTTGTTTTACATATACCAACTATTTCTTCACAAGATGTATTCATTATCGTGACTTGAAAGCTGGGGGTTAAAATAAGTATACTGTTTTAATACGGCCCTCCTGTTGCTATGGTAACCTATAAGGTCATAAGGATAAGTGCATTTGTAAAACAGTAAGTGTTGTCAAAATGTAGAAGTCATCCTCCCACGTAAATGGACAATATCACCAATTGTCCCTGAAAGAGACTAGAAAATTTCAGGCATGCAGCTTCAAGGCGGGATTGGAACCCATAACCTCAGCGATGCCTATGCAATGCTCCACCAATTGAGCTATGAAGATCATTTACACTGATAGCTATATACACTGATAGCTGAGATCATTTACCTATGGATCATGCGCTATATAAGTACTTAATTTGAATTTGAAGCAACACACACCTGCTCCCAACTGTGAGGCTTGATAGCTCAGTTGGTAGACAATCTCGACCCCAGAGCTCTTCTCTCGACTGAGGGAGAGAAGAGCTCTGGGAAACCCTGAAACAAAGTGTCTTCTCATTGGTTTTCGTGAAGGACAATCAAAGCGTCTGATATTGCTGCATTCATGTTAGCAAGATGAGTGAGCAAGCGCCGTAAGGTTCAAATAGCCAATGTTTGGCTATGAGAACCCTACGGCGCATGTTCTCCTGCAGAGAGTTTCCCAGAGCCTTGGGTCTATCCGAGGCTCTGGTGACGAGAATGAGTTGGTGGAGCATTGCACTTGCATCGCAGAGGTCATGGGTTCGAATTCCGTCAGAACCGCCTGAATTTTTCAGGTTCCTGTAGCTGTAAGTGTATTGCTTACGGACTCATTGGTTTCAAAAAGGTTTATTTAGATTGTTATGAGTTTGTTGTTACATTGGTAACAAGTTGTTCGAAATGTGAAACAATTAATACAGAATAGTTTAGGACTTAATAAAGCGAGACAGGTATTTTGCAATCTGGATATTTACCCAGTGGTGTCTTTAAGTCCCAGAAGTTCGTCCGTAAGCAATATTGCGATTTTCTAGTCATTAATCTCATTATGGCCCACGTAGTTACGTCTGAACATTGTTAAAGTATACGTAACGATACTATAAGAGACAATTGCTTAAATTGTCCAGTTAAGCGCAAGGATTACTTCTACATTTTGTCTATAACCCGCACTTCATAGATATACATTTCTTTCAATAACCGTTGTCCTATGTTTTTTTTTTCGTTTGGTGATTCAGTGTTGTATCAGTGAATTTTAAATGCATGGTTGAAACTGACTTGAAAGACATTAGTTTATAGACCGTATTCATAAATGGCGGTCAAGAAATTACTCTTTTGTCTTTGTGCTAATCATCCTAACTAGCCTCACTTTGGAACAAAAATTCTTTTGAATTTTGCTCGTGTTTACGAGTCTAGTTAGGATGATTAGCATAAAGAAAAAAGAATAATTACTTAGCCGCCATTTATGAATACGGGATATTGGCACTTGTTAGAGAATGACATTCTCTTCCTAGAAATCCTTTCTTCCTTTTTTCGGGGCACCATCGTGATCAGGATAATTTTTGGGGACATTGATGTGGTTACGGCTCATTCCGCGGAACCATTGCAATATACTGCATCACTTTGCTTTCCAGATCTGATTTCTTGTCTTTAGATTTGACAGCTATACCTCTTTGCTTGAGCCAGTCGGCTATCGTAACTGCATTGATCTTGCGGAGCTGGAGAGAAAACACATGATAGACTGAATGAGCCATGAAATAATGAAAATGTGTGGTGCTAGTCTGTTCCAGGCTTTAAGTCTCCCACGGGAAGAACGTAAAATAAAAAAAAAAACAGCGTAAGAGTCAGAGGGCGCCTCCTTTCACTCCAGTCTTTGGTCACTTTGGAGACATGCCCCTTCACTCTTCTAGACTAACCGAAAGCCTGGAACATGCTAAAGTGATGCAAAAGCTAGAAATGAATAAACCTCGACGTGAATTGATATCAGTCATTTTTATGGTGTTTCCACATATTTCTTCACAAAACACTTCATTCCGTTCGATAAACACACACCTGGTCTTTTGTTGCCATCCCTCTTACATCAACGCCTTCCTGGATCCTGGGCCTCTGTCGCGGTTTTCTCTGACAAGGTTCGCCATGAGGTAAATCTGTGGCCTAAAATCGCAAAATAGCCGTATTTATCAGAGGCGCCTCACAAGTGTTGTATAAGCTAAATCCTTGATTAGTTTTGGGTTGTTTCCAAAATTTCTTCAGAGAAAGGCCAGTTGTGGGTTTTCTTTAATGTGTACCTTTCTGTCGACGTTATTACTCCAGTTAAATGTTTACGATATCTAAATCCAAAAAATGTGGATGACGAGGCAATGATATGAATATGTGGGCCAATAAGTTGATAACAAATAGCCAGTTCACACCTCCTGGTTACGGTCATCACAAAACATTTAGCCTGATTTAAGTGCATTAGGCATTTTTGTGACCATGCCCGGGTTGCTCGAAGCACGGTTAGTGCTAACCAGCGGTTAAATACCATGGAAACCTATAGGTTTTGATTCCTCTCAACCAATGGTTAGTGCTAACCAGGCAACCGGCCCCTGTGCTCTATAGTGAATGGATCAGACAGGAGTTGTTCGGCAACACTTTTTGACACAACAGTAATGTTTAAAGGGGCTAGGTCACGCAATTTTAGGCAATTTCAGCATTGATCGAATGGTCATAGAATTAACTAAAATATCAAAATAACTATTCAAACTATAGAAGAACTCTAACAAAACACAGGGAAGCCAAGAACGGACGTAGACGGACAAAACTGGAGAGGATTGAAATGGATTGAATTTGGGTAAATTTGAAAAACGTCGGCCCACCTTTTTTCAAATTTATATCAGTCTATATCAAAATGTCATTTGCAAAGCTGGAAAATCATTCTCAGTTGTTATGAAGCCGTGATTTTGCGAATGAAAGACTCTTGCTCTGCCAATTTTTCGTTTATAGCTCATAATTAAGAAAACTAAACAAATTTACCTAAAATAGCGTGACCTTGCCCCTTTAAGATGACGTCGACAGGACAAAAGAGCAATTATCACCAACGTCATTGATATACATAATACAATACATACTGAATTGACCGCTCCCCATAGGAGCTTTTCAGGGCCAATGAATCAACGAAACAACAGAACAGAACAACAACAACAACTGTTAAGAATCCCACCTGGCCTGAGGCAAACCAGTTGGCTATTTACAAGTGCAGCTGGGAAGTTGAACCAGGGACTACCAGGAACAAATTCAACGAGTGGTCAGAGCGGGTATTGAACCCGAGTTCTCCGGATCTCAAGGCAAGCGCCCTAACCACTGGGCCACACTGCCTCAAGATATGCCTAAGAAGCCTTTAAGGTGCACAGTTCCTTGAAGAACACCAGGGGCCGGATGCTGGAAGCCTGGTTAGCCCTAACCATTGGCTAAGAGGTATCAAAACCTATAGGTTTCCATGGTATTCAACGCTGGTTAGCGCTAACCAGGCATCGAGCAACCCGGGCCAGAATGATACATGAACTTCAGGAAATGACAAATGTCAACTACAACAGATGAGGGGCAACATAAATGGGTTTACAAAAATTCATTAAGCATTACTTGATACCAACCCCTCTTTCCTCTAAATGAGCGACTGCGCATCTAGCGGAATATCTTCCTGAGATTAGAAAATAAGATTTTGGAATTAAATTACATAAAATAAAATAGTACCTGTCTCTTTCTTGACTGCTCGGCAATTGCTTGAGTTTGTGTAGCGAAACGTTCAGCCCGTGACTGCCCAATACCAACATTCTGATCTCTAAGATCATGTTCTGAAATATCAGTGGCTAGTACGCTTCTTGATATACCACACACCCCTTTGTTTAAGAATATATCCAGGCCTGCCTGTCTCTGCTGTTGGATGACAGCGTTTCTTCTTGGTTCCTGAATTGTCGTGCTCGTAGACGATGCGACTTCATTTCTAACAGACTGAGAAGCCGATCCAGCTCGAGTTACGACGAGCCCTGGTCTACTATCGGGCAAACGCTTTGTTACCTGCGTTGACGAAATGGCAACCTGCCCAAGAGGAGAGACATTTGTTGGATTTTTAGATGGATCATTCTTCTTCGTCCACTCTGGGCTTAGATTTGATGAAATATCACGAAAGCCGTTGCGAACTCCTTGATAGATGACTTGCCTCATCATTGTGCTTGTAATGCCGTTTATGCTTTCTTGTCGGGACAGATTGTGCCCCTGATTTGTCCCCGCTATTCGGGGAGAAAATCCCACAAAAGAGGAATACGTCGAGACGGTCGAGCTTTTCATTTGTGGCGAGTCTTCAAGAATACGCCCTGATGACAGGGGAGGTGGTGCTTTTGGTGTGGTTTCTAGGGCATTAACAGTTTTATTTCTTCGTTCTTTTCTCGGTACTTTATTCGAGAAGGTAGGAACGATTCTTGTCTCAGGAGCAGGACGATTGATATCACAAACAGCTGCCCGGTTGGTCTCCCAATCAACAGAGGACGTCACGCGCTTGCTTACAAAACAAGGAACGAAATGAGTTTTGGCGGACGGTATACCAAAGGGCGTGGTCTGTGCTTGATTTATGTTGGAAGCGCTAGTCAAGCAGGTGCGTCCGAGTTGATTGACAAGTGGCATGTTTTCTGCTTCCGGGACAGTTTGAACACAAGAGGATACAATTTGAGATGCGACCAAAGAAGCCACTGGACTTCTTGGAGAAGAATTTGCACGCATTAAAGATTCTGACCCATGGGTTCTTTGGATGGTAAATGGTATGCAGTGGTTCCGGTGAGGTGCCGTTCTGGTAAGGTTACTATAGTTTGCATGGGTCGCTTGTTGAAGTTTGCTTATTGGGTACAATGGAGATGAAGTGAGTGCCAGTGGTGTCCCACACACACAAGACATGCGACTTGACAGGTCTCTAAGAAAAGAGCTAAAAATCAGCGCATGATCGCAACGAGCTGACACCAAAACGTCACTGCTACGAATGCAGCTCGCAGGATATCTGGGTTAACTATGTAAGGAAATTTCTGGTTCGCTATACAAAATCCAAGAAGCTACGTAGTTCACCCTAGCTAGCCTGTTTTCTTAAAACGGGGTAACTTTTTTTCCTCTTAAGTAAAGTAGGAATACTCGAATGCTGAGGCTAATCCCATCACTTCATTTATATAAAGGATACGTAAATATCTTTCCTTTAATATAATAGAAATGCACATTATAGAACACATTTTCCTCTTGTGGTAGTCGGTATCCGTACTATAGAAAACAGCAAAAGTGAAGTGAATTGGGATGTTCGTTACAATTGTGGCAGCTTTTTTACCTTTTTGAAAATTATGCTAGCGGCCCCAAATTCGTCAAGACTTAAGCCCGAGGTTCGTTCATTATTCATTCCGAATCAAGAGTTTTAGTTTTGTCCCGAAAAGTTTGTTTTGGCTTTCTGACTACACCTTTCATGTAAATAAAAAAGCTGAGAAGGTTGCAGAACCTTAGTGCCAATGGTCTCAGACTGATTCGCGTTGCAAGCGAATCGTCCGTGGTTGTCCATCTCATAATCAGTGTAGCCTACGTTTTGGGTTACTAGTAATATGTTGTCAATAAAACAGGAACATTGGAAATAGTTCCTTCCCTGGTTTTGTTGCTGATTCCTGTGTTTGAAACAGTTCCATCGGTGGAGATTGTCTGAAGGTTGGAGGACAGGGGGATAAAACGTCATACCCCGAAACTTTTTCCTTTCATAAAGGATTTGATACTCATTATTTTTAGCATCACATATTCACAGTTTATTCTTCACACATTCTCACAATAGCTATGAGACCCGCCTCTCTAGGAGATCTCCATACCATCTGTTTCCAGTGTTTTCTTAGGTCTTCGTAGCTTGTGAACGGACTATCCTCTGGCACCTCATGAGTTATGCTCAGAATTCTCCCTTTTTTCAAACTAAAAAGTTAAAATCAACGTGCTCTATGAACAATTTTAGGCAAACAGAAAGGGAATCGCTTGAACTGATTTTTGTCAATAACTCGATTTCGAATTGGGTTGCATAATTTAATCGTGCTAATAAATTCCTACATTCTTCGTCACAGGCTCGTTTCACATCTGTGCTGCCATCCCGGGCTGCCACCAGCCAGCCAGCCAGTTTGAATTAAATGAAAAACTGAGGTCCGCAGTTACGGTCAGCTTAGTATATGTAATAGGACTACATGCTGTCCAATTTGGGAATAATTGGATGAGAAAAAATCTGAGGAATTTTCGGATGTGAAAAATTCAGAGGCATTTTTTCAATCCAATTATTTCCAAATTGGACAAGCATGTAGTGCTGTTACCTATTACTTATATAGCATCCAAAAACAGATGAACATGGCAAATATTTGACCCTAATGATCATATACATGCAGCAGCATGTGTGAGCCTTCAAATTGGAGGAAACAGCAGCTTAACGGCTGCAACCTGATTTGCCAATACTCGGGTCTTTTCTTTATCTTGACATTTGATTGGTTGATGGAAAGCGTCTAGACTTTTCTCAACTTGGACGATTTGTTCAAAGCTGAAGTAAATGTTCCAGCAAAAACTATCCAATTGATTTTAAATTTGGACAGTTCGCAAAAATCATTTTAAAATAGATTTGTTGGCAATATTGGATTTTGAGGCAGCTATATAATTAACAAGAAAGCTGGTTAGTTCGTTTTGATTTTTCCATAATGGATTGCTTACCTTGGCAGCACGAAACACAAGTCATCCGAAATAGCTGCGTCACCAATGAAAGCTTCCTTGCTTGTGTAAAATCTCTCCAGCGCACTCGTTGACGCAGTGAAATGTTCCGGCTGAAATAAAGTGTACTGACAAGTGAACAGACTTAACTGATTAGAGTGTACTGATGTGAAGTGCTAGTTTTTCCACCCCATATGAACCATGTGAGCGTTAGCCCTACTAATGGAAATGGACCCACACAAGGACAGAGAAAAAACTCTGCATTCTTATTCACATGGTTCATATGGGGTAGAAAAACTAGCACTTCACATTACATTCTAATCAGTTAACTCTGTTGAACTATAAGTGCTACACGGCCAACGTTTGTAAAAACGTAACCCTTCCTTGACAAGTGAACAGTTATTAGGGAAAAGACTGTTACGTAGTTAACCCTTTAAGCCCCGAGGGGCTCCCCTTTGACGAGTAAAATCGTCTGGCGTTAGACAGAGTAAAATCTATAAGTGCCATTTGGCACTATCGGGGCTGAAAGGGTTAAACTATTGCCTTGTTTTGACGGATCACTGGCATACTTGGGAAGAAATTAGAGATATGGATCTTCCGACCTTCAAAGTACCAGGTTTTCGCAGCTTTTTCAAAGAGCAGCAAATGACTCTCACGAGGCCAGTAAACCAGTTCATAAAAAATATGCGCACTATTCAGTTCGTCTTGCCAAGAAGTCATTGAAATTCATAGCGGCCATACTATTGTATTGTTATAGTCGGCTATTTGAAGGGTTGACAGCAAGCACTATCTGACGTGCTCCGTTGAATTTTGGTTTAATGTCCCTTCAAATATGCATCAGTCCTTTCATGGGAACATATGATCAGCCCCACTCCCAACTGTGTGGCTTCATGGCTCATTTGGTAGGGCATTGCACAAGCGTCGCAGAGGCCATGGGTTCGAATCCTCTTGAAGTCACCTGTATTTTGCAGGAGTCCATAAAAAGTGACATTTGCTTGAAGTGCTACAAAGTGACCAAAGTTTTAAGCCTGGATTTAAAAAGACACCTGTTTATTTTAACTGGAATTTTCCTATTTAATGGTCCGCCATCACTAACTTTGAGAGAGCTGGATCGAGGAGAAAATGACGTCAAAGACCCACCAGTTTAAGAATGCAATGGGTGTGATGGGAGTTTTGGGCTTTCAGACGTTTAAACTGGCGTTTTGCTGATATAATAAGCTTCAATTACTCGCTTTTAAGCGTTTAAAATTTAAAAGTTTTAAACTTGATGTGAAAACATGACATCGATTTTCCCTAGATCCAACCCTCTGAGGTCCAGTCGGTCAGTCTTGAACGCGAGTAATGGTGGACCGTGAAATCCGAAACTTACACTAAAAGTAAACAGCCTTGGGATAGATAGAGATCAAAGCTCAAAATTTTGCCAGACAGGTGTTAAGCAAACACAATTTCAAAATCTGAAGAAAAAAGGAGAGATTTTGTATCATTGTGGCATTTAAATTGTCCAGTTAAGTGCGAGGATCACTAAGTTCTTTCGTCTTATTAGCCCTTCTCCATTCGTAGTGATCTATCCGGTGATATTTCTAGGTAGTGAACTGAACTATTATTTACCTTACATGGCTGTAACTTCAGAGAATAAGCTTGCAGTCCAAGACAGATTTTGTCGCTTGTGTTTAGCTCCAAAGCTTTATTTACGCAAGCAATTAAAGAAGGAAAAACGTAAATAAATAAATAAAATTAAAAATGAGACACAAAAGAGGTGTTATATTATTATTGTACAGGGTTCTCATTAAGTGCCGGCAGCCGGCTAAAAAACCGGCTACTTTAAATTTAGAGCCGTCTACTTTTCGGTCATAAACTTGCTATAAACAAGTGGCACTCGCTTCTCCCGCCGCCTACTTTTATATTTAAGCCGTCTACTCCAAAACTTATTGAGAACCCTGATTGTAACTCAAAGTACGTTCGAAATACGATGAGCAGGAAAACAAGCAGGGCCAAATTTTTGTTGTGTTAATATTTTGCATTCTTTCAAAACTTTTGAGAATGACGAAAGACTTAATGAACAGTGCATGTTAATTGTATGCACTTTAGATGCTTTAGACAAATTCAATTAGAAAGGGGAGAGGTGGGGTTAACAAAAAAGTGCTCATTTTCTCAACGAAAGCAGACCGAGCACCGGTGGCTTTGACAGCGCGCCGGTGGCTCAGTTGGTTGAGCACCGGGCGGTTACGGGGGAGGTCGCGAGTTCAACTCCGGCCGGAGCAACAGTCGGGGTCTTCAAATAACTTAGGAGAAAGTGCTGCCTTTGTAATTACGTCTGCAAATGGTTAGACTCTCTAGTCTTCTCGCAAAAGGACGATAAGCCGTAGGTCCCGTCCCACAACCCTTCAATGTTCACAATCTTATGGGACGTAAAAGAACCCGCACACTTGTCGTAAAGAGTACGGCATGTAGTTCCCGGTGTTGTGGTCTGTCTCCTGTGGTGTACCATGGTTGGAAGGGTTAATGCTCGGAGAGGGCCGTAAGTTAGAAAACTGTAACAGGTTATTATTACGTCTCCCTCTTTAAATAAAGATATTGAATTGAATTGAATTGAATAACACCATTGGAACAAAAATACATAAGTTGAGCCAGTAAAACAATGATCCGTCAGGATTGTTTATGACTATTTGCCCAAAAGGACATCAACGCAAGGATGAACGTTTTACTTACTGACTGCATTTAGTTTGGAACTTTCCAGCATGAAGTCACGACCTGAAGTATCAGACATATATATATTGAGTAGTCAGTTCACCATAAAGAGCCACTTATGTTACTGTATATAGTGCTATATATAAAATAGTTTGGACAAACGTTCTCTTCTGACAACATGAGGTACCCTACCACACCGCAGCTGGTTTCCGTATATGCCGTCGTCGGCTCACATTTTGTGAATTTATTTTACGATCAATTTCAAGTTGTCTGAAGCCCCATGCAGCAAATTACTCAAACCCAGCGGTTTCCAGCGGTTTCTCTCATACCTTGTACAAGAAACTCTCCTGCCTTGTTCCAAAGTGGGGCAAGTTTCTGTTTCAATGTAAAGGACAAACAAAACTGAAACAGACTCCTCGTCAAATCCACTGACTCTGTGTTCTGTTAAAAAACGAGACAAATACACATTTTTCCAATTAGTTACTACTAATAACCAGTGTTACCTTCGCTATGCTATTTTCAAACAAATAAATGTTCACACTTTCCAGTCCTTTCCGATAAAGATGAAGTATAATCTCAGACTTTACGGAAATCCCGCTCTGAGCGGAGTTCAGATTTATCTTTGGAGTTACCGTTTTCAACTCTGTCACGCCTTGAAAACAATCAACTCGTTGCCTTTTGGCTAACCATATTATGTTTCATTTGAATAGGAGTGCACTTCAACTATAAATAGAGCATTAATTAAGGTGGCTCAAACCAGTTTCAACACTATCAAGAGACCTTGTTATTAGAAGGATTCACACTACAACAATTTATCACGAACAGCAATATGAGCTAGGCTACCACGTGAAAAATTAATTATTGTTGAACAAAATGCTGTCATTTTTATGACGTACCAAGTTACCATGGCACCAGGAAACCCTTGCAAAACACCCTATATTTTGGCTTTAGCTGCTCATATCTGAAAAACAAACTCAGTGACCCCACCCAATTTTTTATTAGCACAAAAGTGATCTGCAGGCCAAGATGAAACCCTCTGCAAAGTTTTACAAAATTCTGTGGAGCGGATTCAAAACTGCCTTAAATTTTCAATTAGTTAAGGTGGCTCTAAATCCGGTCCAAAATTTTTTTTTAAACTTTGCAGAACGTTTCATTCTGGCATGCTGATTACATTTCAGAAATAAAATATGGGGGTCATCAATTTCGTTTTTCGGATATGAGCAGCTAAACACTTTATCAGTCTAAAACAACCGTTGTCTCGGTTTTTGGGTTAAGAATATTGGTTCATGGTTGGTGGAGGTAAAGCATTCTTTCACATGCATGTAGGATAACGGGGTTTAGTTTCAGTGTAAAGAAGCTGTGGTGCTGAGTCAGTGGGTTTATCAACTGATTTGATATGGTAAATTGACCACTGTAAAGAAATTTGAAAGCGGACGTTTCGAGTATTAGCCCTTAGTCAGAGCTAGACCCTTTTCTGTCTTTCACAAGTAGGACTATTATTTTCATAATGCAAAAAACAGTGATATTCTTTTATCATTCCTACGGCAATGTAACTTGAATGTATATACAAGTTTCATAAATATTTCTCTCTCAGATTTTCAATTAAATAGAGCAGTGTATAACTGGAAAGTAACTACATTACCACTAAAAGTAACAATGGTATTATTTGTACTGTTATAATATTAATAAACTACAGTTTATCTTGAAAGGAAATTAATCATTTGCAGAATGGCCTGTTTACAAGCTGAATGTAATGAATTTTCTTTGAAATAGTCGAAAGTAAGATTAGTAGCACTGCACAGGTTTGATGTCAGCGTAGGAAGAAACTAGACCCTCCGTGAGGGTACACTGGGTTGCCTGTGGTACGTGCAGCGTTCCACGCAATTTTTTCAAGTTGGAGGGGGGGGGGGGGGGGGGTGACCCAGAAGTCGTACCAGAAGTCATACCAGAAGTCATACCAGAAGTCATACCAGCAGAGGCCCTTTGGCTCACAGGTCTTCACACGTTCGTACGACGAAACAGATCCTTTTGTGAGGTTAAAAACCTGGCGACCGGCCTATTAATTAATCATTTGTCAGAGAGAAGAAATTCCTGTCCTCTTTAAAAAAAATTGACACGCATTGCTTACGTGTGGTAGTGAAGTAACACAGCGATTTATTCCATAATGTCAACTGAACTGTGTGTTGTCTTCCAGGAGCTTCAAGTTGTCCTTGCGTAATATGTAGCTCTAACAGTGCACGATATTGTTTTGGTATTGTGTATCATTGTAGTGAAATGGTAGAAGTCTTGGGTAAATCGCCTGAGAAGACATGTGGTTACTAGCAAAGTACTGAGCCCAGAAAGATTGAAGAAAATAAATGGGAAGTGAAAAACATTGTCTTCTGGGATGACATGTTGACCGTTGTCTTTGCGTAATATGTAGGTCTAACAGTACACGATATTGTTTTGGTATTGTCTATCATTGTAGCGCCATGGTATAAGTCTTAGATAAATAGCCCCTTGAGAAGACATGTGGTTACTAGCAAAGTACTGAACCCAGAGAGACTGAAGAAAATAAAAGGGAATCGAGAAACATTGGCTTCTGGGCTGACATGTTGATCATGCAACTTCTTTCCACCACAAGTGTAAGCGTGCACTGACAGCATCTGACAGCATCTGAAAGCTTTGTAAACAACAGTTGAAAGCTGAAGTTATTGCTATTCGGCGGGGTTAGTATCTGGATGGGCGACCTAAGAAATATACCACTCAGTAACAGAAGCATAGGACCGAAAATTCTATTTTAATGCTATCAAATGCGAACCAAGCAAGATACAGATTTTGTTAGCTTGCTTTATCCAAAACAAATATTGATGTAAAAGTAAATAAATATGGATACACAGTTTTTAAGAAGAGCAGAAGGAAGTTTCAGGACGGTCGATCGAGCATAAAATATTTTGCCATCGGTAATAAAATCTACGACATGAAAACAACATTTATTTTGAACCACGAATATAAAAAGTTACCATCAGCGAAAAACAGTTTGGGAGATTTTAGTTGTTTTGTTGTAATTGTACAAGTTTGGCTGCACCGAGTAAATCGCACATCGAATTCAGCGAGCGCAGTGATCAAGTTACCGCGTTATTTTACCGCGGCATGTTTACTCGCGAAACAGTGAAGCATCTGTGTCAAATGATGCCAAGCTACCGGGTTTTTGTTTTTGTTAGTTTTCTTTTTATTTCGATTGTTATAAATTTTGACAAGAAATGTGCGAATTCAACACAAAGATCACAATCGCGCAACTCTCAGAGGTTGACCATTGTTTCTGGAAAATCAAAAATTTACTCTCCAAGACAAGGTTATTTATCACCAGGTCATTCCATCGTTTTGGTAATAGCAGCTACTTTATTATTCATCAGCGTCACAATCTTTTGCCGATTTTGGGGGTCATTTTGTTGAAACTCAAGCACGCTTCCAACAGACCTGTTTATTTTCGTGACTAATGCGTTACCACAAAAATTCTCCCCGTATCACATTTCAACACATGTATGCAAATTTGCTAAGCTCGAAAATTACACAACATGATAAATTTACAAAAGCTAGAAATTTCACAGAAATATTTTCCAGCGAAACATTTATTGAAACAAGCAACATATTTGCTATAAGAGGCAAGAAACCCTTCCTATTTCAGTTGCGTGCGTGCAAGCGAAACAAACAATCACAAAGCATATGCAATTAAATAAATTTCTGACAGTTCACATTCAACCCTTTTCGAAAGAACCTTGACCGTAAATAATAAAGCACAAAAGAGACAACAAGCTTTCATTCAAGTAATTTCTCACTGTCACATTTCCAAATATTTTACACCTTTGCTGAGTTGAGTACAAAATACCGGTAAATGTAAATTGTCAGACAACTAAGATGCAACTTGAGTAAACACTGTGATGCATTCTTGTTGGCGTTCGATTCCTTCAATGTTAATTTGTTAAATCATAGTTAGTAACTATGGTTAAATCCATAAAAAAATTGCTATTTGATTTCCGTGTTTTATGTAATACCAAGTTAGTAAAATATTGGAAACAAAGCTCACTTGATATCCAAAGGCGAAAAATGAAATTGTTGTCGAAGACCATTACTCGTCTCTTACAATCCAGATATTTATTTTTCAGCGCTGTCTTGCTCATACAATTGACGATCCATTCTTGAGCTCCATGAGGGTATATTTTGTTTAAAGATCCACTAAAACGCCATTCACGTCAATGACTTATTAGTGAAATTTCCAATTGTTATACTGGAAGACTGTGCAGAGTTGAGAACAGGTAAATACAAATCTGACAAATAGCGAGACAACTGAGATAACAGATCCACTATATGGATTCCTTATCTGTCTTTGTTGAACCCACACTGAGTTACCAGAGAACTGTTCATTTGGTTTGAGTGTTGTACAAAACACCACGCTTGGCAAAATGTTAGGAAGACTGCTCACTTTGATTACGGCTCGACGGGCGACAGATTGTTGTCGAAGTCCATTACTCGTCGCTTCTAACATTCGACCGCCTGTCCTGTCCAGTATCCAATTCGCTTGCCATTATTGAGCTTCATTAGGGTACATTTTGTTCAAAGATCCCCTAAAACGCCATTCGCGTTACATGACTTTCGACGCCATTGCCGGTTAAGTTAATCGTTCTACTGTGTCCACCAGAGAAATCTACGCATTTCCCACTACCCTCTCGATCCTAAGAAAATACGCGTAGAAGGCTCTATGCACAAAGACACCACTTAGCAGGGGAGTGACAGGCAGGACTTTTACCGACACGGAAAAAAAGAAAAAGAAAAAGAAAACGAAAAATAAACGAGATGCTTCTGTGAAGCATACACTGGGTTGCCTGTGGTACGTGCTACAGAAAATCAGAAGGCACTGAATTGTGTGGTATTGAAATACAGCATTCCAGTCTCTGAAGAATAACAAATAAAAGAGAAGCGAGAAACATTGGCTTCTGGGCTGACACGTTGATAATTTTCAAGTTCCCTCACAACTTCTTTTCACGACAAGTGTGCCCTCTATGCATCTGACAGCTTTGTAATACTAAAGTTCACGGAAGTCAAGCCCTGTTTCGCGGGGTTAGTTTTAGGATTGGAGACCAAAACAATAAACCCCTCATAAAAAACAAAACATCTGACCGAAAATACTACTAAAGTATTAACCCTAACAAATGCGAACTCAGCAAGGTACAGATCCTGTTAGCTTGCTTTATGCAAAACAAATATTGATGAAAAAGCAAATAACTATTGATAAAAAAGAGCAGAAGGAAGTTTCTCGGACGGTCGATCGAGAATAAAATATTTACGACATGGAAACAACATTAATTTTGAACCATGAATATAGAATATAAAAAGTTACGATAAGCGACAAACATGTTGGGAGATATTTGATACGTTCAAGTAAATTGCAAAATCGAAAGTGACATGGCCGAAATTCAGCGGGCGCCGTGATTCAGAAACCACGGCATGATTACACACAAAAAAGTGAAGCATCTGTGTCAAATGATGGCAAGATACCGGGCTTTTGTAAGTTTCTTTTTCTGTCAAGTGTTATAAAGTTTGACAATGAAATGAGCGAAGTCAAAACAAAGATCACAATCGCCCAACTCTTATTTATGCAAAGTCAAAATTTACTCTCCAAGACGCGTACGACGTTATTTATCACCAGGTAATTCCATCATTTTGGAAATAGCAGCTACTTTATTATTTATCTGCGTCACAAGTTTTCACTGATTTTGGGGCTCATTTTGTTGAAACTCAAGCACGCTTCCAACATGTCTGTGAACCCTCCCTGCTTACAGAGCAATACTAAAAAACTTCTACCATATCACATTTCAGCCTTAAGCTCGAAAATTCAATACACACGATATTATAATTCACTAAGTCAGAAAATACCGCAGAAGCCCTTCCCAGCGAAAATTTTATTGAAACAAACAACATATTTGCTCTTAGAGGCGAAAACCTCTTCCTATTTCATTGCGTGCGTGAAGACAAGAAACTCAATTGTGTCAAATTACCATGTACTTCAGGTAAATACTGCTCACTTTGATTTCGTCTCGACGGGCGATAGATTGTTGTCGAAGTCCAGTACTCGTCGCTTTTGAGATTCATGCCTAGTTTATCCAACTGATTTTCTATTATCGAGCTCCATAAGGGTATATTTTGTTTAAGGATCCACTAAAACGCCATTCGCGTTGCATGACTTTCGACGCCATTGCAGGCTAAGTTAAAGATTCTACTGTGTCCACCAGAGAAATCTACGCAGTTCCACTACCCTCTCGATCCTAAGAAAATACGCGCAGAAGGCTCTATGCACAAAGACACCATTCACCAGGGGAGTAACAGGCAAGACTTTTACCGACACGGAAAAAAATACTAAAACGGAAATCTACCTATTTTCCGACTGGGTTTCCCATAGGGCAACCCAGTAAAAAACGACGAAATTAAAGACAGATTCCGACTGGGTTGGCAACCCAGTAATAAGTCATTGGACTTCTCCAAACTTGATCATTATTCGAGCATAATAGTTTTCGATCTCACTCAGATATTTTTTCTAAAAGCATGTTGGGGCACAAGGGAGACATTTTACCATCAAGTCGATCTCTATGAAAGATAAGAATGTTAGAGTTGCCATTGTTTGTTGGGCATTTTCTGTGCATGGATTAATGGTTGTGTTGACAACTTTCTGGCTGATTTCTGCATAATTTGAAGCCACTTTTCCGTTATTTGCTGTTCTCTCTGAAAAATTCGACTGTGTTCTAGGGACAAGACTTCCCGTTTTGGAACTACTTTCTTTTTGTTTCCTGTGAAGAGTTTGCCGTTGCTGTAAACCCATTTCCTTCAAGTTATCATCTTTTGTTCCATTTTGTTAATTGTTTCTGCTTAGATCGA
>NC_090892.1:67902923-67932923 GCF_036669925.1 Montipora capricornis | reverse complement strand
CGTGAGAAAGACATTTATCTTCAAGAAATCGATAATTTTTTATCAGTTTATCACTGTGACCTTACACGAATTGAAAGTCAAAATACTGATGGGAAAAAAATCCCACTTTAAACAATTTACCTGAATTTCATTCATAGTTTCTCAAATTACCTGTAACAAATTATGTCATAGAACCAATCTCAATTGCGGCATTTATAAAAAGAATTTTCTTCTTACTTAATAATATGAGAAAGCATCGATTGAAATATGATATATAAATCAAACAAGGTACTATATAAATCTTTCAACATAATACTTATAGAGGTCGTCTTCCTCTGGATAGTCACTAAATTCTGTGATTCATGTGATCATCAAGTGATCATTCTGTCATGAAGCATGCGCTATATAAATTTTCAAAGTTATTATTATTATTAGTAGTAGTATTAATCACAAAATAATTAATCAATAGGCTTCTGAATCAGTTTTCGAGGAAAAAAAATAAAATAAAATATAGCAACATACAGTTGGATTAAAACTTTTCTTTGATTTACAGTATTAAGCAGGACCGGCGTGCAACCTCCATAATCTCATTCCATCTCATGTTCAATGTATTCCTAAAACTGCGGGTTGGAATTGTAATGAGACCGAGGTCCTGCAGCATAATGAACAGGAACCTGAAGACGGCTTTGTGGGACTGGCTGACCTTGCTTTCGATACCCTGAGAGGACAGGCTGAAAGGCAGACTGGCTGCTCACTGTGCTACGTCCTCGATGCAAATTTCCAGACACTCCATGCACTTGCACATTATCAAAGGCACGCTGACGTTGGAGGTTTGAATGATACCGTCCATAGGAGGGGTGAGGATAAGGTGGCGCAGCTGTTGGACTCCTCTCTTGTGGCCACCAATTTTCCCTGGGAAGGAAAGGATCACTAAAGTGCTGTGCTGGGAGGGGAGGTTGATAATGAGACGGCCTAAATGTCTCTTCGGTTAATGAAACTGCCTTGGACCAAAGCAGGGGTGGTGAAGTGTCTCGAGTCGACCAAGGAGTCTATGGAGAGGAAAAGTAAATAAGATAAACCAATCAATTTTCTTTTGTGAAGACTGAAGTAGTAAACATAAGAGTGGTAAATAAAGGCATGCCAGATGAACAACGCTAATAAAAGTCAGGGTGAGTCAGGCATCCACAATGTATGAAAGCCGAAATACAAATAACAAAAACTGTTGCTACTTGCCCTGGGTAATTTTTAAAAAAACCTGGTATGCTTGGATGATGCAATAATTTTTATTGCCTACTTTGAAAGCAACAGTAAAAACCAAAATTATTAGTGATGGTAGTAAAATGTATAAAAAAAATTGGTGTCCATTTTTTAGTGCACGCAATAAATTTGTTTTCACCAAGAAAAGTTCAAAATAAATAAAATGATGGAAAGGTATAATGCGCCCGTGAGAAGGATATAATAGGGAGTTTCAGCAACGACAACGGCGACGGCAACGAGAACGTCAAAAATTTGCATATGTAGTGGGTAAAAACAACAGCTTTGCACGCTCTGCACGTGCTTTTTTCATTTTTGTCCATTTCTTTGCCGTCGTCAGCAAAAGAACAACGTGAAATGACCAAATTTGAGGTTTTAGGGAGAACGTCAGCGCAGTCGCTTGCTGCGTCGGTGGGGAAGTAGTATACAAAAATTTGGTTTTATCCGCGATGTTGAAAATGTAAATTGACCATCGTACAGTGATTATAAAAGCTGACGTTTCGAGCGTTAGCCCTTCGTCAGAGCGATCGATTCGCTCTGACGAAGGGCTAACGCTTTATTTTCACAAGATAATGTTTAACGCTGAATAGCTTGTGGGGTCGTGCACAAATGAAATCAAATCAAATCATATTGGTTTTTGAGGAGAGGGGAAAAGCGGAGTACCCGGAGAAAAACCTCTCAGTGCAAAGTGGAGAACCAACAAACTCAACCCACATATGACGTCACGCCGAGTCTGGGGAATCAAACCTGGGCAAACAGGTAGGACATGAGTGCTCTCACCACTGCGCCATCCCTGCTGCGGTGATCTTTTCATGAATAAAGATAACGTGTTATTTTCACACGTGAAGATACAGGGTTGTTTTCGCGCGAAAGCTATGGGGTATTTCATTGGTGTTTATATAACAAAAGGTGTTATCTTGTGTAAAAGGCAAATAAAATTATTTTTATTACCGTCTTGGCCAAGTCTTCAGTGCTCCATGGCTTACCAACATTTGGCACGAAACAAAAGCTTTCACTATGCACTGCATCACAACTTAAGAAAAACAAAATACTGTGTTAAATGCCTTTCAAGGAATTGATGAAAAGGTGTAAAACTGGCAAAGGGTAGATTAGTAAGACTGCATCTTAAACACGATTAAAATAGTAAGAAGAAGTAGGCATTTTTTCGTAAGATTACTGTTGGGCTGTCAAAATCTACTGGTATTTAGGGAAAGGACATTCATGGCAAGGGATCATACCTTCCTCCTCTTGCAGCAGCTAGCATATCTGGGCCAGTGATTCCCAATCCCAGTGAGAACACAGTTTTACCTCTACCTGACGTGTCACTGCTGGGTGTGTCTTGGGACTGATTCCAGTTGTTGTCAGAAGCCTGGTGAACAAAATTAATGTAAATGGCTGATTTACTTTACTTGTCAAACTCTTCAATATTCATGTGAAAATTTAGAGACTGGTGTGCTTTTCCAATCAATCAGTTCTTTAAAGTCAAGTGTTCAACCTAATTTTTGTCCGCATGCAAACAAAATGAGGTGGGAAAAAACTATGCATAATTTTTCAGTATACCTAGCTTAAAGAGTCCTGAACCTATGCAACCAACTATTAACTGCTGCGGATAACCACAATGAATGCAGAGTCAAAACTTCATATCATATAAGAAAAATGCTTATTATATTCTAGAACACTCTTCCCCAAGGGAAAATTCCAGGGAAATCCTTTATGATGCCGCTGTAATCATTCCATCAATTAATAGTCAAGTGCTAGTCTGAGGATCAAATTGAAGATTTTGGTTTGAACTGCTATGTTTTAGGGTCGACAACTACGGTACATGAATTACAGTCACTGTTGCGGCAACTCTTAATTTCTTACACTGGGAATATTGGCCCACACAGGGTTTCCGTGGATACTGCCTCCATAACTTGACCACTTCAAACCAAGGTCTAGAAGCCCTGAGCCTGAGTTGCTTGGTAACAAGCTCTCATTTAAGCTCTTTGTGTCCTCTTTCTCTTCATCATCCTCTTTCTTGCCATTACCGGGGAAGTCAGACAGGGACCAACAGCTATGATAAAGTGTGTCTTGAGAGCCGTGGATGTCCTTCTTGTGTAACAGTGAGCCCTCCATGTTGTTGCTAAGAGTATCAGACTTGTCAGATGGAGGACTAGCATTCTCCCATACACTCCTTTAGGAATGAAAGATACCATTTTATTTCATTGTTTTTAGTGAGTGATTAATGGGGACATTAACCCATTGACTCCCAGGGGTTCCCCATTGACGAGTAAAATAATCTGGCGTTAGACAGAGTAAAATAATAAGTCTGGCTGGTTTAGACGTCGAAAGGTTAATGGGGACATACATGTAGTTTTTCAGTGAGTGATTAACCCATTGACTCCCAGGGGTTCCCCATTGACGAGTAAAATCGTCTGGCGTTAGACAGAGTAAAATACTAAGCCAGGCCGGTTTAGGCCAGTTTGGGCGTTGGGGACATAGTTTTTCAGTGAGTGATTAACCCATTGACTCCCAGGGGTTCCCCACTGACGAGTAAAATTGTCTGGCCGGTTTAGGTCGGTTTGGGTGTCAAAGGTTAAAGCTCCACTCAAAATTTATGTCCCTTTTAACCCTTCCCAGCCCAAGATTAGTTTCATCCTAAAATCATTGGTAGGATAAAATGTGATTACAACTACTAACATGAACATTAAGCACATTGTTACCTTAAGCTTTCAGTAATGGAGACTGCTTTAGACTCACCACCCTCATCTGAGCTGACAGTCATAAGTGCAGGACTAGTTGTTTTTGTAGATTCCACATGTTTTTCACATATAGCTAATGACACTGGAGTTGTCACTGCATCAGGAGTATCAGATGGCTCCACATCACCAACAAGGGTAATCTCTTTCTTCTGAAGCTGCAATGCTGGTTGTGGACTCTCCATCTTTTCTTTGTCTTTTGCATCAGCATCAACTATTATGATGTCAGTTTCACTTTCACATTTCATACTACCTTTAGGCATGGTCAGGTTGTCATGTTGGTCGTGTTCTCTGGAGTCTAAGGGTAGATGTCCCTCTCTTCCCTGAGCATTAGCACTGGCAGGTTTGTCAAGCATCATTGGACAAACTTCAGTTGTTGGGGAGGTTTGTGTCTCCATGGAGACCATCTCTGTTTTTGATTGGGAATTTGCGTCTTTGGAACAATCTAAAACTAAGTCCAATGGACTGGAAGAATTTTCTTTTGTTTCTGAATGGGTTGGAGGTGACTTGCTATCATTATTTCCCTTGTTGTCAACCTGCCCAGGTGCAATGCTGGTTTGCGTTACACTGCTCAATGCCACACTGTAAATGCTCCCCAGGCCACTATCAATTGGTGTCATGTGACTTTCTGCCATGCTTCGATTGGTGTCATCATCATTAAGAAGTCGAAGTTTGATGGGTGCACCAGAAAGAAAGTTGATAACTTCCGTAAGTTCTTCTTGAGAAGCTAAAGACAGCTCACTCTGAGAATCTGATAAAAAAAGAACAAAGGAACAAGTCCACAGTCCACTTTACTTTGATCATTTTGGCTTTAAAATGTATACTAACTAAAATATCAAGGTATTGTGGTCTGACCTTATCTGGGCAGGGGCTTCTTTCACTTCCTAAAATTAATCGTAAACTGCATAACAAGCAGTCTAGCTAAAGTCCGCCACAAAGCATAATAAGGTGAGAGACTATAGATTCACTTCACTTCACTTCACCTCAGAGGCAACATGGTTAGACTTGAGATCCCTGAGGTCCAATGTTCGACACCTCAGCTGTTTTTGTAAATAGCCTAGTCAAGTTCTTTCTGCTGATTGGCAATGTTAACTTTCTTTATATGTAACTCAAGTGCGATTTGTTTCATTGTTCCGGAAAAGCGACTGAATGGACGACGACGACCAGGGACGGCAGTGGCGGCAATGACTACTACCACTATGATGATGATGATGATGATGATGATAATAATAATATTAATAATATAATCTCATTTAAAGAGGAGACTAGAGAATATTGGTATAGAGACCAAGATAGACGAGCTTCAGAAAAGTGTTATTCTGAATACGGCATGGATTCTTAGGAAGGTCCTAGAAGTTTGAGGAGACTTGTTGTCACCAAGCTTCCTGGAGTACTGAAGTTCCATTGGAAATCAAATGTGCGAAAACAAGATAATAATAATAATAATAATAATAATAATAATAATAATAACAATAATAATAATAATAATAATACAAGAATTATCTAGCCCCCATCAGTTATTTTAAAAACGTTTTGAATGAAATTTCATTTTTTTTGGCTTTGAAAGACGGAAAAAGTAGTCACACTTTGATCAATACCCGAGTAATGAAGAGGAATAGGTTCGATATATGGTTGACATCACAAACTGCTTTGCACTGAGAAAGTTTTTTGAAAACAGCGATGCAAATTAACTTGCAAATTACACGGGGTGGAAAAGGTACCCCTGATACAGTTTCTTAACGAGTCGTCTGCCGGTAGTCCATAATCTGGACTTTACTCTGATTGGCCGAAAAACAATAGAGCTCTTGGAGCCTCTCTCTGATTGATTACAGAATTGCAAAGAAGTCGGTTAACAACTGATCAAATATGGCTGCCAAGAAGGATTTGAACAGGAATGATGTTTGGGCTCCATTTACAGCTACTGTTGCTTCGACTTCAGATTTTTTTTTTCAAAAATCTTTAAAGAAAGGGCAGAGAGAATGCAACCAAAGAATGATTTGTCGCAAAGAAGACATTATAGTCATACTTCCTACGGGATTTGGCAATAGTGTTATCGTTCCAATTCCACCGACTCTAAAACGTTTTTAGTTGTGGTATTAAAGGCCTTTGGAATATAATTATTTGGAAGCAACAAATTCCAAAAAGAACAGAAGAGAACTTTAGTGCTGCCACTTTTGGGGAATCAGCCGAGCTTGACAGAGAAATGCGACATTGTTTACGGAAGCGCTGAACAATGGTTTAGTGGTGCACTTCTCACAAAATGATAATTGAGTAGCTGCTGCTAGAAAACTTGACATTTTCCTAAAATTACAGTGATATTAGCATCTTTCATTGTCACCTCAAGTAATCGAGTTTAAATAAAGTTCATTGTACTGTTGATTGCGCCTGATGATAACATGAAGTATTCGGCTTTTTCTCCTATTTTACCTTGAAATTATTTGTTCCTTGATGGTTTGAACAAAGAAACCACCCCAACTGTTAAGTGGGATTTGCAAAAACACATTGGATTGTAAGGATAAAGTCTGATTTCGCAGACATTCCAGCTAGAGTTCTATTTTGTTTTTGCTGCGTCTTTCCTTGAATCGCAATGTGCAGGTAATTTTCAGTAAAATCTGATTGGCTCACATTTATAGCATGACACATGATAACATCACTCTTGACAGGTGGGCAACAGACGACTCGTTAAGAAATTGTAATAGGCGTACCTTTTCCGCCCTGTGTAAAGAAAATTGTACTCCTGATTGCAAGTTAACGTCAACCCCGTATCGAACACATTACCCTTCATTGCTCGGTTATGGAACAAAGTATGACCACTTTTCCCGTCTTTCAAAGCCAATAAAAAAGTGAAATTTCATTCAAAAGGTTTTAAAAGTAACACAATGTATTTGGGATGATTTCAGAGAATAAATAAAGTGAAAATGTGATTTGAGGTTATAGGCACTTTAACCTACTGTAGATTTAAATAATTTATTGCGAGAGATGGTGTCTGCCTTATGGCGTTCGGGGAGTTGATTCCATAGAGGTGGTGCTACATAATTAAATGATCTACTTCCATAAGTCTTGAGCTTTCTAAAGATTCTTTCCCAGACAAACGTAAAGTCCTAGCTGATACTGTATATACAGTACTAGAAGATCAGAAATGTACTCAGGTGCCACGGTACTCTACTTACTTGGCATAGTTGGTTTAAAAGTGGGTAGGGGAAACTGAGGAACTGATCTGGACCAGTCGCTTGTGTCATCAGTCTTACAGTGCTCATTTTTTGGCTTAGCTGAGCTGGAACTGTTGCAATCTGATATCATGGATTGCTCTTTTGCTCTCTTAGCCCAGTGCCTTGGGCGTGGTGGAGGAAGGGGCAAGGGATCCTCAATGTCTGTGTCATGATCGTCACCTGTGTCAGTGCTTGATGCCACTGAAATGCGATTTCCTAAAAATCAAACCATATAATAATGTTGTTACAGAAACATGGAAAAATTACAACTAAGCACAAGAACTACAAGAACATTAATTAATTAATAACAGGAACTTGAATGCAATTGTTTGAATCTATGAAAAATTAAGGTTTCCAATAACCCAACAATTATTTTTTGTGTTCAGGTTACTGTCAATACTGTGCATGTAGGTGCATAACTTCATACATACACACATACCTGCTAGTTCATTTCTGGTGCCAGCACCAGATACAACATTCTGATTGGTTGCATTCACTCCAGCATTTGGAAGGACATTTGTCTTGGAAGCCCCTGTTTTCCTTGAAAATATCTTAGACTTTGCTTTGGAGAAAGTCTTTCTAAAACTCTTGTGCTTGGGACATTGAGATGTGTCCAGTTTGGACAGCAAAGGTGGAGACTTGGACAGGTTTCGTCGTTTTATGTGAATAGCAGGAAGAGGTCTTTCTCTGAACAAAGAAAAAAGAAAGACAATACTTTGATAAAATACATGTAACTCTGTTGTCACTTTGGTAAGATGTACACCTCTAAGAAATACTCTTTTATGGCCTAAGAAAAAATGGCTCACTTGTCTTCCAGGTAATCCATCAAACTAAACTTGGCTGTATAAAGAGCATCCACTGTCCCAAGAGGTGAAGCTACGTCCAAATCTTTCAGCAAAGATGAAAAGGTTGAAGCATCTTCTGTGATGAGCCTGTGAAGTTTGTAACAACATAACAAATAATAATGAACCAATAATCTTAAAATATTAAAGACATGAATGACGTTTTGGTAGTGATTTGTTGTGAACTGTACCCAGCTATTGAAACAAAATTTTATCACCACTCTGACCGAGGGAGGGGAGATGAAGGCAGATCCAGTGTACCATGGTAAAGTGTACATGTATAACAGATGTACATCAATAACAGCTTCATAGGAAGTGCAGACTTCAACCTAAAACCTTGTTTACTTGTGGCCTAACAAACATTTGATATACCGTAAAGACTTGTGTATAAGCCGCACCCCCAACTTTCAAGCATAATTTTGAAAAAAATAAGAACTCCAAAAAAGCACTCTTGTAAAAAAAGTTGGTAGTTTGTTTGCACAAAATCTATTGTTGTGTATTTGCAGCAACATTAATAAGTTAATCAACTCTGAAAATACCTTTTAAAAGTTTCTTTTTAATCAATTTCCCTATTCCCTGTAACTGACAACAATTGTCTTCATTGTTAAAGCCCACAGTTGAAAAAGATAGAATTTGCACGAAAAAAGCGCAGGAGAGCGATGCAAAACGTTTGCTTCGTAACCATGCAGTCATAACGAGGAAGTCTGGACATGAAAACGTTCCCTTTCGCATCAGCTGTGCATGGATATCATGTTTATCAAGACGTATGGAAGCCATCGATGGAAGAAAAACGCAATGAAATGGTTGGCCATTTGCCTCGCGAGGTCCTCCAAATAGCGTGGTATTTTCTTGCACGTAGTCGAGACATCAGTGTTGAGGTGATTTGTCATAAAGGAAATTGTAAGCAGCTGTGCAGAGGAAAGGAATTTCCACGCCAGTTAGAGTTTAACTACTCAAACAAAGTGCAAATGAAACGCTTGAAAGAACTACTTGCGAGCAAGATTCGGGTTTAGAACCTGAAGATGCAAACAAACAGCTCCTTTCGGAGCCACCACTTCTACCGAAACCAGTGATCAACAACAGGTTTCAATATGTTTGAGCTTTAGTTACTGAAGGTTTTCAGTACAATTTGTGACCCCTACAAGCCAGTTTACTCCCGCTGAAAGCAATGGTCTCGTGTATAAGCCGCACCCGCGATTTTTGGCCCAAAACTCAAGCAAAAAGATGCGGCTTATACACAAATCTTTACGGTATTATTTTGCTTCAAAGAACAGTAGAGTGCGATGATCGTGCAGTGATGGAAGAAGACACTTACCATGTGGTGGAAACTTCCACATGAATTGATGTTCCCTTAGCATACACTTGGGCCAGCCGAGTGTTTTTCTCTTTACTTGGTTTAGCAGTAACCTAAAACACAACAAGTCCGCTTTGACTTAAGCCACAAAAGATTCTGGAAAATCAACTTGAAAACCATACAGGAGCTGGCGTGGTCTAGTGATTAGGACATTGGGTTTGAATGTGGTTGGCCCGGGTTCAAATCTTGTTCTCACCTCTGGTTTGGATTTGTTTCCGGTTGTCCTGGATTCAACTCCACGACACTTTGTAAATAGCCAACTGTTTGCCTCCTGCCAGTTAGGGCTCTTAGTCATGTTTCTGTTAAGTTGGAATTGTTTCTTTCAGATTATCAAAAAGTGGGGTGCCTATAAAATAGCTTGATAGCTAAGAGCACTTCTACTATAAACAAAGCATTTTCCTTTTTATTTAATTAACAGTACCCAGAGAAAATTAAGCACCTTACAACAAAAATTTGTTATGTGAAATGTTAATAATTACCGGTATCAGGGATGCCACTAAGAGCTGGCTATTGGCTAATTTCACAGGCCAAATAGTACCCTCAACCATATTTACCCAAAACAAATGAAAAAGTTTTTTTCTTCAAGATTCACAAATCAAAAAACACAGGAATTCTTAGCGAGTCACTTAAGTATTCTCTTGGCCATACATCTATCACTACTTATGTGTTCATCTTATGAAACACTGTCATATTTTCGTTCTTCACTCTCACCAAGTGAGCTCTTCCAAAGAGGAGCTGCACAGCAGTCTTTGCCGCAGAGCTTGACACCGGAGAACAGGCTTCATACAACACCATCAGCACAAACATGTCAAGAGTTTCACGGTTAAGGGGGATGTCGTTTTGTTTGGCTACAGAACTGACAAGGTCTCTGATACAGTGCTGTACAAAATAAAATGATGTGACTGACAATTATTACAACCTTCAAAATTAACTTCCTAAAAAATACAGGCTAGCACCCATCAAAACTCCAGCACAGCAAAATTACAAGCTGTAACAATGAAAATGGAAACTATTGCATGTGTGCAAAACAGGAAATTATGATTTAAAAAACATGGCCATGTTTACTCCACCAGACTGCTGATCAAGTCTTTAAAGTGAAAACAAAGCATATCAAAGCATATTCACCATTTTAGACTTGAAATTATCATTTGCTTTGCTTGGAGAAGAACACACTTCAGTCATGACATATCCTGAAAATAAAACAACCCATATGTTATCAACCCACAAGACTGCAGAAATAAGGACAACAAATTTCTTCTGACAACAGGTGGAAGGAGAGGGGGAGGGGGGGGGGGAGGGGTTGGCAGTAGTGAGAGCACTCACCTCCCACCAATGTGGCCCAGGTTTGATTACCACATCCTGCATCATACAGTATGTGGGTTGAGTTTGTTGGGGCCTTCTCGGTTTCAAGAGGTTTTTCTCTGGGTACTCTAGTTTTCCCCACTCAGCAAGAATCAATATGATTTGATATGCATTAATTTGATGTGATTTCATCTGTGCACAACACCAAAAGCTATTCAGCTTTAAACATTATCATGTGAAAATAAAGTTCTGTTACTATTATGCACTGCTAAATGTACAGTTGTACTTGTATCTCACCAATTCGTAACTGCAATTTAGGAATAAACTTCAGTATTTGTTGTTCCATTGCCTGAGCAGTGGATGCCTCTGTGATACCTCCAGCAGCCATAGCTTCCAGCTCACTACAGCATCCCTAAGTTTGACAATGCAAGCAAGAGAAGTCATACTCTGAACTAAAACTGCTCCCCCTCCACCTTAGATCTTTTTCAATGATTGATGTTATTGTTTTCCTTGCATAAATCATAAAATCATTAAGACATCCCTTGCTGTAACCATGCAAACAAGACATGTCATGCACTGAATTCAAGGTACTTCCCTCCACCTCTTTACCTATTCATTGACATTATTGTTTTCCTTGCCCTAAATTAATTAATAATCATAACATGTGACCTTCCACGGGAAAACGTACACTAACACTAAACCGTTAAATTGACCGAAGCGTTAGATATCCGTTAGCCGTCCGTTAGAAGTTTACATGAAACCGTCAGAGCGTCAACTTCATCCGTTAGAACGTTAGTCTTATCCGTCAGAACGTTAGGTTCATCCGTCAGAGCGTCAGCCTCGTCCGTTAGGGGTTTAGCCTCGTCCGTTAGAGCGTTAGTCTCATACGTCAGATGTATAATAGTTATTAACCTTATCCGTTGGGCAAATCTTGGATTGTGTTTGCAAGTGAATTAATAATCTGTATCGATTGTTCCGGATCAGAGGATTCCTATAGCGTTGTTTAAAAATGTGACCCTCTTTGGGAAAACCAACCGTGTCCTTCTACAACTTAGTAGAATTACATGTAGTAGAGCGCTTTTTAAAAAATTAAAAATACCGAGAAAAATGAAGGGTTTGTGTTCGACGTTCACCTCTGCGTACCAATAGTAAAACAAGGGTGGAAAGCTCGATTTCGGATCGCTCCAGCACCAAGCCGATTTTCACTGACAAATTCGCATCGTACAGGTTTCAAATCACGCACCAATCAAGCTGAAACTCACAAACAAATTCCTATCGTACAGGTTTCAAATCACGCACCAAGCAAGCTGAAACCCAGAGGTTTCCTTTCATGCCATTATATCTGAAATCCGTCCAAAACTCGAAGCGCTGGACCTCAAATAAAATTGAAAAAATCCAGCATTCGGAACTCCAAGGAAGCGTAGTTGGAGTTTGGTGTGACGGCTTGCAGCCGTCACAACGTTTGCTCCTCTGTGATTGGCTAATAAGAAATCATCATCCAATCAGAGAGGAGCACATGGCGTGACGGCTGCAAGCATGTATCTAAAGCCGGTATACGAAAATCCTGCTACGCATCCTTGGCGCTGGGAATGCTGGAGTTTTCGATATTATTTGAGGTTGAGCGCTTCGAGTCTTGGATGGATTTCAAGCTGAAATAACTACGCTAATAGGTAGAATGGACAATAAAGACTCCAAAAACGAAGACCAAAGATCGAAGACCCATCCTGCGCGAACGCCAAATTAAATGTGATTGAATGATGCATGACTTACCAAATTTCAACTGAAAAATATCTGTTTAACTTAACCACTCGCCTGGAGTTTCTCGCGAGCTTTTTTGCCCCCTCGGCATCTTAACTGATGATACAGAACTCTTTTGTCGTATTTATAGCAAAGAGCTCTCTTCTGAACGCACCGCTTTGAATGTGTAGTTACTTCGGCGTTAAAAACAAATTAAAATGCTACATTTCTTTGGATGAAAATATTCATTTGTTGTATTTTACTTTGAAACTACAGTAGCTAATAAAGTAATGGATGCCGTGAGAAATTCACAATTTAGTAATGCATCGCTTCATTGTGAGTCCGACGGTCAACACATATCGAGATTAGCCACTTGTATCCGGACTTCGTTGCATTCAGCAGTTATGGCGCCATGGGCGCGCCTCTTCGGAATCGTATTTTAAAAGTCACGCAATCGTTTCTGGTGGCCTGTCTACATCGTAGTATTCTTAAAGCAAAAAACTCGCTGAAATGTGCATCCGATTTGTTTTGGCCAGCTCACGATGGTGCTAGTACTTCAAACCATGGCCTTTGTTCGATGAACGGTAATCGCTCACTACGTTGTGGTGTCATCGATCAGCCTTTCGAGCTTAGAACTAAGACTTGGTGTTAAAGCGCTAAGGCAGAACGTTAGAACTGATGGAAAGAACGTTAGAGCGTTGGCACAAACCGTTAGAGCGTTAGCACAAACCGTTAGAGCGTTAGCACAAACCATCAGAGCGTTAGTAAAAAACGTTAAACCAATCTTCAAAACCGTTGAATATCCGTCAACCGTCCGTTAGTTTTAAGCCGTTTAACGGGCAAACGTTAGTGTACGTTTTCCTGTGGAAGGTCACACATCATAAACATCATCCTGAGAAAAAATTAATAATGTTGTTTTCCTTGATACAAAAGTCAGTAAAATTTAATGTACAGTATAATGATAATTTTTTATCATGTTGTCGGTGAAATCTGCGCTCAGGTTAATCCGTTTTTACGTAAGTTAAATTAGTGATCCCTGTTTTACATAGGTTGAATATGCACTCTACTAGTTTAAAGCAGCTATCAACCCACCCAAACAATGCCCCCCCCCCACCCCACCCGCCAAAAAATAAAGATTGAAAACACCTATACCTTCCCTCAAGCTCTGTCTAACGCATCTCAACACATCTTTTCAGTGTTTTGTATCATCTTATTGGTTTCTGTATTCATTCACTCTCAACATTACAGCATAGTACAATGTAAGTTACATTGTAGGCACTTACCAGTACTTGAACTCAGACCCTCCAGATCTATAGTGCTGTGTCTTCACCACTACACTACAATGAAGAACATGCTCAACCCACCACAGTTCTCTTCATTACTTACATGTACTTTTCTATAATAAGTCAATTTATACCCATGTATGACAACCAACACTAATCCTAACCTAACCCTAACTTTTCTCTAGGCTTAATTTAGGCGTAAAAAGTTTCGTCAATTAATTTTATCTAATATAAATTTTATTTAACATTTATTTATTACAATTTAATGGCAAAAAAAAATCTACTGTATATGTACACACAAACAAAGCCATAAGGATAATCTGTAAAAGAGTGGAACACTTTATGCGAGACAGATCACCATGTAGCTAATCTAAATAAATAAATATACCTGTATGATAACAATCAGAAAAATATTAAATCAAATATAAAAACATTAGAAACTGTCTTCATTCCTGACTGAGTGCGTATTCAACCTAGGTAAAATGTGGATCACCAATTTAACCTACAATACTTGTCACAATATTTTGTTGAAACACCCATCCCCGTTTCCCCCCCTCCTCCAATGTTGATTTTCACAACTACTAGCAGTCGCCCGAGAAATTGTTACACAACACTGAATTGAGGGGAGGGGGATGTGGTATAAGCTACAATCTTGTAACACGATGATGCTGGACTATTCGCTAAGTGTTTCAACTAAATATGTCTGTAGGTAAAAACGGATTCAATCTGAGAACAAATTTTCCCTTCAACATATACATGCTGGTCCACAATACCAGAATTACGGTAATTACTCAGACCCTAACCACAATGAATGGCCTGTGGGAAGACCCTGGTTGTTAAAAGCAAAAAATAATTTTCAAACAAAAACACATCAACCACTGAGAGTGAGACTTGAAAGATTTTACTCTGTCTAATGCCAGATGACTTTACTCGTCAACGGAGGGGGGCATCCTAGGGTGTTTGAGGTGTCAATGGCTTAATAATGAGATGCTCTTTCTACCACTGGTAGAGTGATCAGAAAGGTGAAGAAATCTTGATTGAATGATGATAATAATTAATTAGCAAACCTTAAGAGCCAGCTCTATTCCTCTGGGATTCTTGTGGAAGCCTGCAGGTATGTCTGCTTCTGGTGTAGGTGCTCGTTCAAACTCTTTCCTGTAATTCTATAATAAATGAGAAACAAAAATATAACTTTCCTATCTCAAGCTTCAAAAATGAAGAACTGCTTTCTAGCCATTAATTGTAAGAGGTTTTAGTGTCACTTGGTTATATATATATATATCTCCCGACATAGGTAATTTGCAACCGATCTCTGGACACACTGACTAAAATTATGAAATGCAAAATATTGTGGGTAGATGACCAAATGGGGAGCTAATCACAGATGTATTGTTTATGTCTACCAACATGGCTGCAACGACCTAACAGGACAACCACCTAATATTGGCCACACTTTGATCAATAAACACTGCAAAGCTTCTGCTAAACTTTTTCAGCATTTTGCATCATCTACATTTTGCAATGCCATCGTCATTTTGTAACTTCATTTAATGTGTTGAGAATGTGTCCACAAAGATCATACATACTGTAAATTATGATGTAAGAATCTTATTAATAAATGCTAACATCCCCTTTACTAGGTTTATTATGAACTCACAAACTGACCTGCTCCAAGTTGGCTTGATTGCTCAATTGTTATAAAATCACACTGCTATTGCAATGCTCATGGTTCAATAATTTTTCAGTCTTTCCCTTTGTTACTGCTTCAGTGATGTTCGTAACCACTAACCCCTGGGAGTGAGACTTATGTCTTAAACGATTTACTGGTTAACTGGGGGTGTCCTTAGGCACCAGTCACAAGTCAGTGGGTTAAAGTGCCCCTTCTTAGTTTTCTTTGGATTTCAAAACTATGTTAACTAAACTATGTGACCAAAGTTTTAAGCCTTGATTTCAAAAACACACCTGTTAATTTTAACTGGAATTTTCCTTTTTAATGGTACACCATCACTACATTGTAACTCTATGTTCTTGAGAGCTGGCATGTGGGTGCCGCAGAATTTATATGCATCACGGTAGTTTTGGGCCTTCACACTTTTAAACTCCTGTTTTGCATTTATAACAAGCTGCACATTTTAGCTGGTGACCCTCTGACGTAACTTTTCCCTGGATCCAACCCTCTGAGGTCCAATCGGTCAGTTTTACACTTGAGTAATGAAGGACTGTGAAATCCAAAACTTACACACAAAGTAAACAGCCTTTGAATAAAAATCGAAGTTCAAAATTTTGCCAGTCAGGTGTTAAGCAAACACACTTTCAAAATCTAAGGGAAAAAAGGAAGTGATTTTTTTTATCACAGGGGCACTTCAATTGCCATAATTTAAACACAAGGTAAAGGCATGTTTCTGCAGTTCACAAGTTTGATGATTCACAAAAGCAAAAGTAAATTTATTAAAACAACCTTTACCTTAAGTAAAGTATTAACTTTTTGTGTCAACTCTTTTCTGTCAGGATCAGCAAGTTCACCTTGGCCAGTTAGCATCAAGACCTGAAGCTGTTCCCGTGATAACACATCACCATGACGCAATGCTTGGTTAGCCTGAAGTAAATAAAAATTAATTACATCACGGAAGATGGCTTCCAAACAACAATATTATTAAACTCTTTAATTAAGCACCACAGACCTCTTTCATAATGGTGGCCAAATAAAAACTAATATTCTTCTGTTTTAATCCTAATAAGCCTTTCTAGCCTTGCTGTGACAAGCAAATTTCAAAAGAATATACAAGTGGTCGCCATTTATGAAAGTGGCCATGTGCAGGCCATTTTATTTCACGTGCATACATGTACTTGACAAAAACCTTGCACGTACTTGAGTTCCCCAAAATAAACATCACAAAAATCTAGTAATTTGATGAGGAACAAGGGTGGCACAGTCGGTTAGTGCGCGGCCTTGGGGCAAGAGATCCTGAGTTCGATTCCTGGATCTTACATCCTTGTTTCGAAGTGAGCGCACCGTCGACCTCAGGTTTGTCAGTTGAATTACTGTTACAAGTTATCGACATTAAATATGGTTGCTTTACTTTACTGTTATTCCAACAATAACATCCAACTTACTTGAGCCAGAGAAATCCATGTAGCTGTGGCATCCTTGAGAGACAGGGTGACTTCTCTGTCCCGCAGATAGTCACCAATCTCATGAAAACCACCAATGGATGACGTCAAGTCAGCGGATGACAGTAAAAACTGTGACTGGACTTGAAGCAATGACAGAAAGCAAGAGCCCAACATCTGCCACAGAAACCATTTCATACAAATTACATGTAGTAACAATATATTTTACTTTTATTACTTTATATTTCTTTTACTGAGGGAGGGATTGTTCCAAATGGATGGAATGTTGGTGATTCATATTTTTCCCATCATCATTACTTGCAAAATATTAAAATGAAGTGCAAATTCACACATCCCATATATGATTTTAAGTCTCTTACGAAAGTCTTGTGGTTGAATCAACATACATGGCCTTCTTGATAATACTGAACAAATTTTCTTACTCACTTGGCACTAATTTTACTAGTTTTGCAATGAACTATTCAGTGGAATGTGGTTAATGATTAAAATCGGCCAGGATCAGGGGGAAACATGAGTGCTGCCACCTATGGTCATTAATGGGTTAAATTTACCAGCGTATGTGTTGATCTTTTATGATCTCAAAATAAGCTCCAAAAATCACCGTTGACTTTTACACGAGTCAAAAATTTACAGCGGAGTTGCAGCTAAATGATTTATTCCAAATTTGCATAGATGAGTAGCACAATCATGATGTACATTTGGGAAACCAGTATCTTGAACGAACACTTCAGGCCAGATCTCCGCTGGTAAGAAGGGCTAGCCACTCACATTTCGCAGATATGCTTCTTACATATTAAGTAACATTTACTGTGTAGATTAGCGAAATCGGTCGCTTAAGTTTAGAATAAACGGATTCGGTTGTCCACTTTGGGGACAAAAAATGGCGCGTCACGCGTAACACGCAAACTAGTAAGACGAGCACAACAAGGTTCTTCAGACGGCTTGTACTTTATTCCTCACAACGAAATCGACAACATATTTCACATAAACAATGTTGCAACCAGTAAATAAAAAAAATGTGGTTAATTTCTCACCAATGACGGAGAAAAGAGGCCGAAAAGCACAACAGTCTTGAGCGTCACGCTCCTAAAATCTTCAGTGCTGTTTTGCAATTTGCGTCTGTAACCCACGGATGTTTTGAAGTTAGGCAGAATAAAATATGGTTCGAGAATGCTCATTTGTGGTAGTTGCTTTGGAGAAAGTTTTACCGAAAATTTCTCAGCACACGAGAAGCCAGAGCATTTTTTCTCAGTCTGAAACACTTTGTCCGCCATTACAATTTGCCTTAGAGCCAAAGCACAGCTTCGCAAAATGTCCTCTGTATCTTGCTTGTCCGAGCTCACATTACAAAACCCAAAGAAAAACAGAATGCTCATCTCATGTACAAATTACATGCCAAAGCTCAGAAAGAAACAATTCAAATTGTGAAAGAACGAGACCTCTTTGTGAGTCTGAAACACTTCTTGACGTTCAGAGGTTGACAAAGCGAATTTAGAGCGTGAAAGAACCAAAAGTTTCTCCTTGCAGATCCGCCATTACGTTTCGAAACGTTCCCTCAGAGCAAGCTTTGCTACCAGGCCTTGACTTGTTTTTATCCAGTTAAACCAGTTTTTTTCTGGACTTCAGCACATTTTGCCCTGTTTTTTGCAATCCATGTGGAACATTTCGCCGGAATTTCTCAATTGCGAATCAAGCAGAGCATATAATCAACTCTGAAATTAACATTTCTGTAATGTCAAAGTTAAAAATGAGAATATTTCGGGTTATTTAACAAAATTTTTTAGGGTAATCTAGGCAAAATGAGGAAATTACCATGCCTGCAAGGGGTCATGGGTAAATTTAAAATTGCTTATTTTTGATCCATCAGTACAAAAAATTTCATTTTACATTAAGATATCAGCTTAAAAGACTATTAGATTTTGTCAGGTTCCTTTTCATCCAATTTTATGAAAGCATGAAAAATTTTGTAAAATTTCACTATGTTACACAAATGTACATCATGATTGTGCTACTCATCATAATTATCCTCTTGGACAAGAGATGTAAAATGCAAGAAATTCCAGTTGAAATGAAAAAGGATTTTTCCAGTGTTGAAGATACTCACAAGCACAATTTTGAAATAGAGGCTCAAAATTTATGGTTATCAAAGGCAGAAAGAGATGTACATTGTATGTTTCTTCAAATAAAACAAATTTAACCTGGCATAATGTCTCGTGTTTGGGTGCACACATTGTTACTTGTGTTCAACCAAGGCAAACACTGGTTGGTAATGATTGTTTTTTATTGTTGCTCACTTGGCTAATTAAAATGGCCTTGGAAACTTTGCAGTGTTTGGTTTATGAAATTTTTTGTTTTGTTTGTCATGTGAGAGAGCCATTAAGTTTTAACATGTATAGACTAATAATGTTTCAAGTCATTTCAAAGATTTTCCAGCTTCTGTGATGTTGTGCCTGTCCACTAAAGCCCTTTCTATCTGTTAGATCCAAAGGCCTACTCATTAGCGCAGTTGCATTCCTCTCTTAGGAATGTAGTTGTCAGTTTTTTAGTCAGGCGTTTAAGGCTTAATTTAGTCATTTTAAGTGTTGTCAGTCAGAAGTTTCGCTTTGTGCAATTCAGTGCATTTTGTAGCTTTCTCCGCTTTGAGCAGTCAATTCAGTTAACAGCTCGTGACAAATTAAGTGTATTTTTTCGTCAAGTTCCTGTTTACGATTAGTTCATTTTATTAAGTAAATTGTAAGTTTGTGGATCTGTTTGTTTTCTACTCTTAACCGCTTTTAGCTCAAATTTCACCACATGCGTTGAGTTCCTGCCGTCATAGGCAGTTATTAATGAAGAATAAAGCGTGTTTGACACAGTTAGTTTGAGGTTTCCATATTCGGTTAATTTTTATGAGGGCTTTTCGAAACCCAAGGACAAATTTCCTGGGTACACAACAAGAGCTGAAACCAACAAAATGCTTGGTACTAAACTTTGCTGTAATTTTTTGTGCATTCACAGTTCCTGAAATTAAGTCGAAGAAATATGCTAAAGTAAAGAGCTGCAGTCAGAATTACAGTAACTAAGCAAATTGAGAAAACCTTTTTTTTTTTTGCTATCAAAAACCGGGGGGGTCGACTTATACACTGGATCGACTTAAACGTGTACACACCTAAATGTGGTACTTCTTTCCTCAATCAGTATCATGTAATTTGCTGGTCCATGCACAAAACATTTTAATTTGGTTGAGTCCAAGCAACATGGATGAAACTTAATAGCATGAACATGGGGCCAGATTGCCTCAAGCAAATCAATTTTACTGTGCACAATACAAGAATTACTTACATGTACATGTGCAGTACAACATACACATTTAACGGAAAAAGGCTTTCATTATTAGGTTTCCATTGCCTGGAACAAAGGAATTCAAATTGGTGACACACCTGAATACCTTTTTAGGGAAACAATGCTTGCAAGTCAATACAATAACATTATTAATAGCAACATTACACTGTCTTACACTGCATTACACTTGTGGATGGCAAAAGGATCACATTCGCTTTCATCAGTAAGTTCTTCTTGTATTTCAGCACCAATAATTGAAAAGGAAGTCAAAGGCTTGGTTTGTTTAAATCTACATGTATTACAGCAGAAAGCATATCTCCAAATGTCAACCAAATGAATAATACAAGGGTGAAAAGCTATGAATAATACATGTATATATATATCTATATATATTGTTGCACATGTTTGACTTCAAATGTCTGAAAACTGTCCTTAATGAAGAATCTGTCAAATTACAGTTATCATGTTACTCCTTCCCCTCAAGAACAGCTTATCACTGGAACACTCCTTTGTACAGTTCCAGATTTAGTCTAAAGCCGGTGATACACAGTTCAACATTTGTTCATCAGCAAACGTTGCAGCTGTTGTTCAACCAATGTTGAACAGTGTGTCATGTCTTGTTGAATGTTAAAATATACCATTCAACACGTTGAATGTTGTTGAACGAAAATAGAGATCAGCTCTATAATTTCCGTTCAACATATCTGTGCAACATGGTTCAACATTTGTTCAGCAACAAATGTTGCAGGATGTTGAACAGTGTGTCATCGGCTTTAAAGAGATAATTGATCGCCTACTTTTGAGCTAAGATTTTTTGCTTGATCCTCTCCCACCGCCCACCCTCCACTTTCAATTAAGCTTTGAATATTGTGTATCACTGCAATAACTTTGTCTTTCCATTAAGAAAGTGAATATTTACAAAAATTCCATGACAGCACTCCTGGGGCTGACAGAAATAAGAAAAGTGACAACTTTCAAATAATATACTACACGTTATAAAATGCCTGCATGTGATTCCATATTAGTGCAGAGGCTGGGATTTCAAGTGAAAACGCTGCTCTTCTTATTTTAAATAAAATGAAATGAAAATAATAAAGACTTCTCATTACTTAATTTTTGCAAGAAATGTAACTTGCCCAAATAAAACACAAACGATTTTAGTAACTGTCAGGTATCTTTGCACATTAAAAATGAACCACGCATCAATGTAAACACAATCATCAAACATCTACTTGTAAAATGAGAGACTCTTCCTAATAAAAAGGCACCGCACCAAGAGCAGACCAATAACATTCAGTTTCCTTTTTCCCCTCTAGCAAAAAAGGCCCACAAAACATTGCATTCACGACCTTTGTGAGACACCAGAAAAACTTCAATACATTTGACACGTTTATTTGTTTCTTTTAAATTCTCGTGCTTTCTTATTAATGGCAAAGCGAGACACTGATCTTAAACGGAAGCACATCGGTGTTGCTTTGATTTCATCCATTTGCCAAACAGGAACTTGGGATCAGGTAATAACGGCTGCAATACCACAAACCAAAACTGTATTCCAACAGCCAAGACTTCAGTTCGCCACCTGTAGGCCAAAAAGGTTTTTTGGGCGACAACGTACATTTGAGCTATGGAAAGGCGTCACTGAGGCATGATATGGGAGAAAGAATTATCGTATTCAATTGTACCAATCAAAACATTAATGTTCATTGACTCTTTTCCAATTAGCCTCTCTATTTTTCGGGCTTTCCGAACCTGATTAACAACATTTGAAGAGGATCTTCGCCTGAATGCGCCTCTGAGGTAATTTGTTTTAGGCCGAAATGTTTACCCCAGCAGTTATTTTTAGAGTATGACAAAATTTTTTTCGCTACTTGACAGGCCGTAACCTGAACTGAACTAATCGTCCAAATTCCATAAAGCCGCAAAGGGGTTTTATGCGATTTAGTACTGCCATACACTTGCCTATAAGCTTTTAAGCTTAAATGTTCTCGGTTTACCGACAAAGAAAACCGAAAAACAGATGTGTCTGAAAAAAGGAGTATTATGTTTTGACATGGCACAGTTGGTAGTTTTGTAATAACAACCTTCATGTCAAGATGTCAGTCCGAAGTCTAGATAAGGTGGGCATTTTTCAATAATAAATTAGCTTACCTTTACACGATTTTCCTCAACTTCTGAAAAGCTTCTATATAACTTTTCTTCTTCCGTCGCAAGTTCTTCTGTCGCAGCACGAAAGCGCTGTCTCGTCGTTTTGACTCTCTTGCCATCGTTGTTCACCAAGCCGTCCTCTTTCTCCAACAATTCTAGGTTTTCTTGGCACGATTCATAGTTCTGTGCACTTCTTTTGTGGGCTTCAATCGCTCTTTTAATCCCTGGCAAAGTCGCTGTAAACTCGCAAAGTGTTCCCAAAATTTGACTCGTAATATGAACACTCGACTTGTGCGCGACATGATCAATTTCTTCAACCACTTGTTTCAGCTGTTGCGAGATCTCCAGAAGAGGAGTCTCCTTTAAAACCGTCGAGAACGATTCAGCTAGTTGGGAACCCGCCCCGCAGAAAGCCTTCGTAGCATCTAAATAACCTGTAATAAGCTTATCGATCGCTCCCACATTCGTTTCAAGGTTTTCGACGTTGGCGAGAAGTTTCTGATGGTACGTTGGGGACTTGTTGGTGCCGTCTTTACTCTCTTTCCATTGGTGATATGTCAAATACCTCACGCTGTCCATAGTTAACACCGGTAATAATTTGCCGAAAGTAAAACATGAGCAAAAGAGAGACAAATAAAATAAGAAACGGACAACTTTCTCTGATGCCGCGCGACACGAGCGTTCCAGCAACTTCCTTCAAACATCCGATTGATGAAGACTTGATGAATATGCTGTATTCCAGCGGTAATGAGTACAGGGCATGCCCAGCAGGCCTTGAATGAATTCAAAGATGGCGGCGGCACTCACTGAAGTAAAAGCATGGTGTCTTCAAGAATTGCTAAAGATAACAGATGATGAAGATCAAGTGACGGAAAATATACTGTCGATGAATACTGCAAGCGACTTACAATCATATTTGCAAAGTGTTCTTCAGCCCGAAAGAAGTGAACATCGAGACATCTTGGTGGAATTTACCAAAGTCGTGGAAACCTGTGGACTCGATATTTCGTACTCTCAGAAATGTTCGGGTGAATTTGTGGCTGCAAGCTATCCACCACTCTTGAAAAGCGAAAACAAAGGGATGATGAACTCAGGAAAAGAGCTAAAGAAGAAAACCGCGCGATTTGTACCTCTGTATGGAGATGAAGGTGAAGCTAGAAGCTCTGTGCGCTTACCTGGAAGACATCCTTGTGAATGTCTCGGTCAAAAGCACCAGCTTATCAACAACTGCACAGAATGTGGGCGCATTGTTTGCATGCAAGAAGGTTCTGGACCCTGTTACTTTTGTGGGGCTTTAGTTTGCACCAGAGAGGAGCGTGAAATATTGTCGAGAAATTCCAAAAAGAGTCAGAAACTGTATGAAAAACTTGTGACGCAATCAATAGAAGCAGTTTCAGAGAGCGAGGCAACACTTTCAGTGGCAGATAAAAGCCTGCAAGAGGCCATTGCACATAAGAACAAACTTATTGAGTTTGATAAGAGTGGTGTTCGTCGTACCAAGGTAATCGATGACGAATGTGATTACTTTGCGAGTGACTCCAACAGGTGGCTGTCAAAAAAGGAAAAAGATGCACTGAGAAAGAAAGAAGAGGAACTAAGAGAGAAACGCCATGGCTCACGGAGGCAGATGAAAGTAACACTTGACTTTGCAGGCCGAAGAGTCATTGATGAAAACCAACCTTGTGATTATGGCTCTGAGGCAGATGTTGCTGTAGCTTCTGGTATTTACAGCTCAGATATTAATTCTGAATTCATAGTAGTGTCGATTCCTAAGTATCAAAATGTTACCTCCTTAAAATTTGTTCATCCAGGAATCAAATTTAGCAAGCCAGCTTCTCATGAAAGATCAGCTGAGAAGAACAGAGAGGTAATGCGTATTCAAGACAAGGAATTCCAGGAAATGTCTGACAATGGCTCATGCTTAAGTATGCATCAGCCATGGGCCTCGTTACTTGTGATGGGAATCAAAAGAGTGGAAGGCCGCACATGGTACACAGCACACCGTGGGCGTATTTGGATTGCATCTACTGCAAAAGAACCAGTGGAAAATGATATCAAAGCAGTTGAAGGGATGTACAGGGCTTTGTATGGTGACAAAGCCATTGCATTTCCAAAACACTACCCCGCATCATGTTTGTTGGGATGTGTTGACATTGTGGATTGCCTTGCCCAGGAAGATTATAGAAATGAGTTCCCTGAAGGGGAATCAGAGTCTCCCTTTGTTTTTATGTGTGAGAATCCGCAGCAGTTAGCAGTAAAGTTTCCTGTGAAAGGACAGCATAAGATTTGGAAACTTGATCAAGCTATCCATAAGGCTGCCAAAGGAGGGCTTAGGAAAGCTGCTTAATGCTTCCTCTTACATGTATACATGTATACCAAATTTTATTGTTTTGTTTGTCACTAAAATCAAACAGTAACTTTAAATTGACATTTTGAGTTTGAAGCAACTGAGGGTTAAATTGCTTAACCTTTCTTACATAAAGATGAATGAAGGCAAGCTTTTAATTGCATCTGCAGTCAATTCACACCACATCAAGCTGAGTTGGTCTGCTCAAAAGGAATTATCCTGACCCAACAATGAAAGCTGACCAACCCTAAACCTTAGTAAATGTGGGATCTTTGACAAGACACAAGGGTGGTTTATGAATTACATGTAAATACTGCATATTGCAGTGACAAGGAACACAAAGCTGGCAGTAACTGTAATAATTTTATAAAAATATGTTTGGTCCATAAATCCTCTTTTAAGTCCCCCCTCTCTAATATAATAAGTCCTCCCTTTTCAAAGAAGAAAGCTCTCTTTTAAGCTACCCTCCCCGGTATTCTTTATAACCAAATTAATAAATGATACACTGTATCCCAGGGATTCAGTGTTCAAGACAGGTTCTGGCCACTGGTTGAATTTGTTTCTGGAAGTCTCTGGTTCAACTTCTCATCTGCACTTGTAAATAGCCAAATAGCTTGTGTCCCGCCAGTTGGGATTCTTAACAGTTGTTGTTGAATGTTCTGTTCTGTCATGATAGTGTTCATTGTCCTTGAAAAGTGGTCAATTAATTATGTATGTATGTATGTATGTATGTATGAATTAATTAATTAATCACGACAGCACACTTATCTGGTATGGTTTATTCACATGCTGGGAGATCGTATTTGGTTCTCCACCGTTGAATAAAAATGTTGCAAATAACTTGTACAATGTGTATAATAATTGTATCACTCAAATTTCCATATTAGACAGTCATTGCCCTGGTCCAAAAGCGGAAGTAAGGAACCATAACTCTAGTCTGTGTCTGTCTTTTCGTTTTTGCTACGGTAATGCATTTTGCCAAGTCCCCCACCCCTCCCCATTAAGCTTCCCACTCAAACATGCTTGAAATAATTGTATTTCCATGCCCTGATGTGAGAAGAAGAAAGAAACTGCAAAGCAAAACTTGATCTGACTCTTGTGACATAAGCCAAGCATTCTCCAGTCATTACTAACCCTAACATTACTAACTAGAATATAGTACAGTCTTGAAAAAAACTAAAAATGAAAAATAAACCGGTAACCAGCCTCATCATATATTCGATGACTCCACAAATCTTTTTTTTTTAATTGTATTTATTATTTTTTTACTGGATTGCCATGGGCAAGGGCCTGGGTATCATGACCACGTCGACGACCACGTCTATAAAGATGTTTGGAAACCCGCAATAGGCCAAAAAATTCATGCAGAACAGGAGCTTGATAATGCGGTCGACAAATTTGCCGAGAAGGTGGTCAAGGACAACGAAACAGTTGGCCATTTACCTCGCGAGTACTCGCGAATTTTGTGGTATTTTATCGCACGAGGCAGAAAGATATGCGTGGAAGTGATTGGCCGAAGACGTCACTGCAAACAGCTGTGCGGAGGAATGGAGATTCCTTGTAGGTTGGTGTTTACTTGTTCGAGTAAAGCGAAAATTAATCGCTTGAAAGAACTCTTGCAGAGCAAGATTCGCCGATAAACACTCGAAGACACAAACGGCTCCTTTAGGAGCCACCACTCATGAAAAAGTCAATGAACAACAGCAACATGCTCTCGGTTTCTTTTATGTTTCGTTACTGAGATCTTAAGAAGTTGTATGAATATTAAACACAGAAGTATCCATGGATAAGCCGCACCCTTGATTTATGGCTTCAATTTTGTGAAAAAAAGTGCGGCTTATACATGGACGTTTACGGTACTTGCCCGGACAAATTTTAAGTTGCCCGGGAAAAATGCGTAAGTACAGAAAATGGTCGATAACAACACTTGTAACTTGAGCATTCGCGTTTTATTTTACAATCTCGTCAGAAATTACGAACATTGACTCCGAAGTGTTATGTTATTTGCACCGTGGGAAACCGATTTACAGTGGTCTATATCTGCCACGACAAAACGCACTTGAATGTGGCTTACAAAGTTACTATTTAAAGACCCAAAGTTTCACGCTCCTGTGTCTTCCTTTTGAATGCTAACAAGATTTCGTGTTTTTCCTGTTCGTAAGCAGCACTTTCTGTTTCTTTTGTTTTCCTTTTTGCCGGAGGTGTGGCGAATTATCAGCTGAGACCACCAGTCGCCCTTTGCTCTTTGCTAAACGACTTGCTAACAACCATTCCAGAGGTTAGCCTCCCACGCAGACGTCCTTTGCGTGACGAAACCCTAAGGACGTTTGCGTGGGAGGCTGGCCAGAGGTAAGATACATGAAAATTGAACCTGCAATCGTTTCATGGAAAATAGCGCGTGGTCAAAGATGGCGCTTGACGCCTTGAGATTTAAGTGCTGAGGAAAGCTGCATGTTTATTCCTTATTTTCTGGAAGTTTCCATTGAATGGAAAGCAATCAGAACGAAAGTACATTCTATATTATAACATTTGGTGGCATTCGCGAAAAGACATGAATTAAAACTTCACTCGTCCAAGGGACGACCTTTGGAGTTTTTATACTCGTCCGGACGGGTTTTAAGTCGTCTGGGACGACCGGACTCCCTAATTGTCTTTGTGCGTGGAGTCTTCGCGTGTATTTTTGGTAGCTTTCAGGGGGTAGTAGAAATGCGTAGATTTTATCCGGTGGACACAGCAGAATATTCAATTAAAATTATTGTAACCTTTAATGGCGTCAAAGTCATTGTAACGGGAATGGCGTTTTAGTGGATCTTTAGACAAAATATACCCTTACGGAGCTCAAGAATGGAACGTCAATTGGATAAACAAGACACGCGGTTAAAAATAAATATCTGGAACCTTAAAAGCGACGAGTAATGGTCTTCGACAACAATTATAGTGAGCCTTGTTTCTAAAATTTACTAATTATGATTTTATGTACAACACTGAAACCAAATGGCAAATTTTGTATGGGTTTAACAAACTCGTTGAAAGGAATCGAACGCCTTGAATGCACTTGTGTTTACTGAAGTCGCACCTTTGTTGTCTGGCTATTTAATTCTATTTTGTACTCACCTTCGCAAAGTCTTAAGGTAAAAAAATAATTGGAAATACAACAGTGAAGAATGATTTGAAAGAAAACTTGTCTATTTTGTGCTTCATTATTCAGAAAAGGGTTTGATCCTGAACTGTGACAGATTTATTTAATTGCGTGTAGTTTTTACAGGCTTTCACTTATTTGCAAAACATAACCAGAGTTAATCGATTAACTCTGACATAACGAAACGAAATACAGAAAGAAACTTGATCTTTCAGGGGAATATTTTTTGTAATTTAATATTCTCTGTCAAACATTTGCATAAGAAACATGAGATAAACATTGCAACACACACAAGGAATTTAAGCCCGGTTTACACTACAGAAAATTTTTGGCACGGTTCGTGTGAAATTGGCACGGGTGCCAAAAAAGAGCTCAGCAAACTTGTTTATACTAAACCATGTTTACCGTACCAAAAATACCGCACCAAAATTTTTGGGCCCACGTAACTTCTGTTGGAGACATGCGCAGTTTAACTATAATCAAGAACGTCCGCGTGATTTTGGTGTGCCATCTTGAAATGTACGCAAAAAACCGCTCGCCTATATGAATTAAGGCTCAACCTTGGCCAGTTAATAGCCCTTTTCACGGTTAGTTTTTCTCAATTGCATTACGATGTGATATAACGTGGATGCGAGGCAATTTCGGGTTAAAACTACAAAATAGCCCGAAATTGCCTCACATACATGCTAGATTGCATTGCAATGCAAATGAGAAAAACTAACCGTGAAAAGGGCTATTTAAGTGTTTACACTACTTGTTCTATCCGAACCATGCCGCTTTTCTCAGCACTCGAACCATTTTCACCCGTGCTCGGACTACCTCGCCGAAGGTCCCAGCAGGGGGAAAAATTTTGGTTCGGCACGGATGAAATTTGGTACGGACAGGTTGTTTACACTGCAAATTTAATCCGAGCCGAACCTTTTTTTTTTTTGGAACCTGTGCCAATTTCACCCGAGCCGTGCCAAAAAATTTCTGTAGTGTAAACCCGGCTTAATTTGTCGCATTTACTTCTTCGTCGAATTCTCGATAACATTTTACTAACTGTGATGTTATGTACAAAAACTGAAACCAAACGGCAGATGCTCTTGTAACTGTTTGGGGTTGGAGATCAGAGAAAGAATCGAACACCTTCAGTGGATTTCAATTGTCTGGCGATTTATAATTTTATTTATTTGTACTCATGATCAACTCTGCAGAGGTTAACTATCAATAGAGTTATTTCAGTAGAGTTATGACTTAGGGCCTCCACAGACTAGGGATTTAGTTGTCGACAACCTTTTCGAAAAGGGAAACTGCTTAGTTGTCGACAACTAATAATTTGGGGTTTAGTTGTCGACAACTTGTGCCACAGACTACGTTTTTTAGTTGTCGATAACTTTTTAGTTGTCGATCACAAATAGTTGTCGACAACTAAATCCCTAGTCTGTGGAGGCCTTAAGAGTTAGAGTTAACGACTTCCAAAATCCTGATTTGAAGATTTTGGACTGCCAAAATCTTGAATTCAAGATCTTGGAAGTCCAAAATCCTGAATTCAGGATTTTGGAAACTTAACTCTAACTCTACGATATAACTCTATGAAAATAACTCTAAGAATTGCTGGTTTTCACTCATGTGATCAACAGCCATGTTTTTCAACGAAAACAAAAGGAAGCGTTTGCATAATAATAGAGTTAAATTCCCGGAGGATTTGGTCGGGGCACCAACATGGCCGCCTTTTCTTTGTTTAGGGCACCAACATGGCGGTCGTGACGTCATGTGAAAACCGAGAATAGCTGTCCTCTGCACAGTCTTCAAGTAAAAAACAATTTGAAATTTGACTAATTCTTGTTAATCAAGAATTATTTGAAAGAAAGCTTGTTGCCCACTCTTTTGCTTCATTATGGAAAGAAATGGTTCTTCAGTGAAGGGTTTGATCCTAAACACTGGTGGAAAATTTATTTAGTTGCGTGTGGTTTGACACATAACACAGACACACACACTTTTTTCTGTTGCCTGATTTGAACGCACGCAATGAAGTGGGAAGTTTTTTCTTCCATGTTGTTTGTTTAAAAGAATTTTTGGGAATTAATCATGTTCGAACTTAACTAATTTGCATATGTGGTTTGATATTTTATATAAAAATTGTTTTCATAAAGACGACAAGAATTTTGGCCATTTTGCACTGTGTGATTCCAGAAAAACGTATACCCACCCACGGATGGTTCTTCCGATGATTAGA
>NC_090892.1:67872923-67895423 GCF_036669925.1 Montipora capricornis | reverse complement strand
TCTATGGCTTTTACCTTTATTATTGCAGGCGTGGGCGTCACGCATTAGATCCACGGGATACGTGTTGTAGTGAGCAACGCACACGCACCGCATCCCAGCGCTCTGAGCGGTCCGACCATGCGCACTCCAACGTTCACTCAACTTTCAATCCGTCAGTTTGAGGTTGGTAAAATTTGTATCAGTTTTGCGCAGTGTAAACAAGAAAGTCTTTAAAAAACAAAATGAGGACAAAAGTAATCGCGTTCTCTGGTATTTTTTTGCCTTTGCGTTCTCGACTTCCCGGGGCGCAACGTTTACGGGGAATATAATGTCTTTTTACCTTCTCTAAATTAAGAATGGTGGCAATCTGCGTCAATCGTGCAAACTTGTCTCTAATTGTCCATTGTGTAACAGCCGTCAAATAACCAACCAACGAACGCAACTCTTTGTCAAACTGAAGACCACCTAACTGAAAATGAAAAAAAACTGGACTTACTCGAAGTTCTCCAAAATGTATACTACAGCATTTTTGCATGTAACATATACTCTAGCATTCGTACCCTAAATTGAAAAGTACTACAACACCTCACTGCTGCCCAACCAACAACTCCAAATCTGGATCCTGCATAAGAAGTCATTAAGAGGAACTATCGCAGCCAGTTTCGGCCCCTTCTCAGCTGCATTCTGCATGCATAATATATGACAGCCCCCCTCCCTACTGAGGCATCAAAAGCGTTGAGTCTGACCGGGCAATTAATAAGAACAAGTGGCCAAATATTGTCAGCCCAACCATGCATTATCGTCACGCATCAACCAGCTTTCTCGGCTGCCTGTTGTAGGGCAGCTACCAATGTCTTCAACTCTCTCGCGATAAATCCAAACTGATTCCGCGTCACACTAACCAGTTCACCACTAACAATCCCAACAACCAACAGTAAGGTGGCAATACTCTGGACTCCAGCTTGTACTTCCGGTCTTCTGCATTTCCAAAAATCCCTTCCCAAGGCACTGTTAGATCTAGCAGCATCGTCACTCCACACGTCCACATCTGGGGCCGGTTGCTCGAAGCCTGGTTAGCGCTAACCGTTGGTTAAGGACGGTGCCTACTACTGTTACTGCGCATACGTTCCGCGCATCTCCAGATACTCGCATTTCCTATCGCCGATCCTTCTTAATGCAGGGATATTTTAGCGCGGTTTTAAACTATACAGAGAAAGTAGATCTTCGTAAGTACTCTTGGTATCCAAAAAAAAAAAATTGGGGTTAACCAAGCATTCTCTAGATATAATTGAGCTTCAATTTGAGAAAGAACGCCATACATTGCTTTGTATTTTAGAGCTTTTTACAAATATTGTTCATGAATTATCTTTGAAAAATGAGTGGTTACCTCCAATTTTCTTTTTGGATTTCAATAACACTTGTTCAGATCTACCTTTCCTGCATAATCACAAATCGGGGCAAAAATACCTTTGAATTAGTAGGCACCGTCCTTAAGAGGTATCTAAGTTTCCATGGTCTTTAACGCCGGTTAGCGCTAACCATGCTTCGAGCAACCCGGGAATGGGCGCCGGATTGTTGTTACAGCAGGAAAAGTAAGGGAACAATCCAAGTCTGTCGCTACTTTCCCGTTCCATGCCACCTCTCATCCACACCACTTGTTTCTTTGGTGGTAGTTTACACATTCCATTTTTACCTTCTTAGTGAAACACCACTCGGCTTTGGCATTCCTTCACCGCCCAACTTTCCTTGGTTAATCTCTTGGCTTAGCATTCGCAGCATATGAAAGAACAGCTTGCTCTTAAGCTGGGCAGTCCGTTGTCAAATTCCAGTTGGGTTTCTTGACAGAAAAGAGATTTACCTACCATTCTTAACTTTCTCAATTCCCACAATACACCTCTTCTAGTTATTGTTTTCGATTTCTCTTGAGACATGAAGATGTCCCAAGAGAAATCGAAAAAAATGCTTACGCAAATTTTTTTTTTTGATTGCTGGTGTCCCTTTTCGGGAATACCGATCAGAATCTCAGTGAAGCCAACAAGCAAAAAATTAGCTCAAATAAGTTATTCTGGCGTTTGCCTTTTGCCGTGAACGCGAAGCTAAATCTCTCTACAGTGTTTCTTTCCATTCGCGGCCTAAACTATCAATGACCATGACTTTCCCGCAACTTCCTACGTTTGCCGTTTCTACGTGAAAGTAGGCATTTTCGCGTTTGCCGTATACGTGAAATTTTCTTCTTGTTTTTCTTCAACATAAGAAGTTGTTTGCGGAAAAAAAGTATCCAAAACCATTTTCCAGTATGTCAAAGGAGGAAAAAAAATAGGTTTCATGGTTATAGACAGTTCGTAACTGATTCCTTGCCGCAATTTTCTTCATGAACTCACTTTGACTCTCTGTTGACCGACAAAACAACTTCATCGAAACTCTCAAAAATTGACGGGTAAGGATTTCCATTTTATATAGCGTCTTTTTCTACAAACAATGTTTAAAAAGACTCCGAGGTTTGGTTTTTTAGTAATTAAATACTCGAGTTGCCGTGGGTCACGGGAAGCTAAAGTCACAATCTTCTCTCTATTTTACGTGAAACGTGAAACGCGACAAGCCCACGCTTCCCGTTTCACGTAAATGTAATGCTAAATCTTTCTAATAACACTAATGTATTTTACGTAGGGATAATTTATGCTACAGGAGACGCTGAAATGATTAAGTCACAGGTCGCCTCAATGAACTTCAACATTTGACCAATCTTTTTCTTGATCTCGTTAAGCCCCACATCTGCGCCAATATTACATTATCATAAGAGGAGATCGAAGGACTGCATTGCTCGACAAGCCCTCAGTTGGAACCCACAGGGAAGTAGACGGAGAGGGAGACCGTGTAACAGCTGGAGGAGAGACAGACCACACCATCCATTCGAGAGGTCTCTCATGGCACCAGCTCGAACATCCGTCCAGGGACAGAGGGGACTGGAGAGACTTTGTCAGTGCCTATGTTCCGAGATGGAAATAAAGGCTTCAGATCAGATCAGATCAGATCAGATCAGATAAGACAAATGGACCATTTGCAGCTGGCGATCACATGGTGCAAAAACGCCATACTGGAGAGCATACCAGTATTCTCTACTTTCTCAAATCCCATAATACATCTTGTTTACCCCCTCCCCCCCCCTCCCCCACAGTTTTGCATAATCATTTCGTAAATACTCCTTTTCTTTGGCTATCTCAGTTAGATCAGAAATAACACACAAACAGCAGTGACAAACATCAGATATAAACGCATCCTTTTTGAAATGTTCTATAGCTGCCTGTTGGGACTGCAATGATTTTTATATCGGAAAAACTACAAGACGATTGCATGACAGAAAAACTGAGCATTTTAAAGTATTAATCAATGGTCATCATACGTTGGCTCTTGCAGACCATGTTACATCAACTGGTCACAGTTTAAAATGGGATCATTAATTTTGACATTTTAGGGCGATCCGACACTCACTGTAAAATAAAAGAGACACTGTTGATCAAAGATTTAAAGCCCACCTTAAATGAATATGTTAGCAGCGAAAAGCTGTGTCTTAATTAGTTTTTGTCCCCTCTATTGTTACTTAATAGTTAATAGTAAATTAGTTAGTAATCCTGTATATTACAACTCCATTTTTTTATTAACGGTCACTTCTGAAGATGTATGCAGGAGCATACGAAACGTCAAGTAAAAGATACTTTTAAAAAGGATGCGTTTACATCTGATGTTTGTCACCGCTGTTTGTGCGTTATTTTTGCATAATCATTGTTTTCGATTTCTCTTGGGACATCTTCATGTCCCAAGAGAAATAAAAAACAATGATTATATACCAAGAGAAATCGAAAACAAAGATTATGAAAAATTTAAACTTACTCTGTTGAATGAAGCTTTCATGACTGATGTCTCCAACTGATTGGTTATCTCCGTGGCTGCCATACTAACCAATGAGTCGTAATTGGCAGGAGTCAGTGGTCCCTGAAAAACAATTTACTTCAATTATCAATCAAATTCAAACAAAAAGTTAAAGAAGTACGATTCCACTTTTGTCATCGATTAGGCATTTGAAGGGGAGAATCGTTTTGTCCCTATTTCTAGTTATTGTTCAGTAATGAAGGTATCAAGCTATAAGCATTGTGACAGTTATCTTGTTTCTAATACAGTCAAACCTGTATATAACAGCCACTCTCGAGACTTGAGGAACTGGCCGCTTAATAAAGGATCACTAAAAATACTCACTGGGCGTGGTCTAATGTCGATTTTAATGGCGTATCATAAAAAACACACCACGCAAGGAAACAATAGGACAATCGACACTTTTTTCAAGAGATCAATACTTTAAACAAAGTTGCCAACTTATAGTATACGTAACATTGTGTAAAAGTACTGTGCAATAAATTGTCGTCTACTCTTGTACGGTACACAGCACTGTTTTTCTACTACTTACAGTTCACAACAAAATATCTCATTCCGTCATTTCAAAGTTGTTACCGCTTCATACTTGGCCTCAATTGTTTACAAAACTCCGTGCAAAAAGCCATCCGCAGTTAACATTCTTTAATGCTGTAGTCGGTTCTCGCCAACTCTCTGTAAGGTGTACAAACCGATCGACTTATTTACATTTGTCTTTCTCGGTAAATTGTAACTACGGACTTAACTATTATAGAGTGTAAGGGCTAGTTTTCTACCCACATGAACCATCTCAAATTGCCACAACCTGCTCCCGTCTGACCCTGTAGCTCAGTCGGTAGAGAGCGGTGATCTAACCCGAAGGTCGTGGGATCAATTCCCACCCTGGTCAGAGTTTTTCTCTGTCCTTGTGTGGGCCCATTTCCATCAGTAGGGCTAACGCTCACACGGTTCATATGGGTAGAAAACTAGCACTTCACATTACAGTCTATAATAGTTAAGTCTGTTGAAATATAAGTGCTACACGGCCAACGTTTGAGAAAACGTAACCCTTCCTTGAAATTGTAACTACGGCGTTATTTTGAATGGTGCTGAATCCTCAAACCACTTGTTTACAATCTCACGAACCTCGGGCTCATTCCGTGAAGTCGAAGTAAGATCCGGTAGAAGTTGGGAAGTTCATTTTAAAGTTTGCAATTTGGTTGTCTAATTCGCGGCGCAATTGGCTACTTCGTAACGTAGTATCCAATTTCTCTTCAGCTTGCAGTAGCTTTGTACATGTCATTTCTTTACAATGATGATGGATTGATTCAAGGGTGGCCGCTTAATACAGGTAAAATAATAAAGAAAGACAAACATGGGACTGCCACAGTGTGGCCGTGGCCGCTCAATAGAGGTGGCCGCCTAATACAGGTAACAAATACAGCGTTTGTATGAGCGAAAAATCGGGACTTTGAAAACTGGTCGCTTAGTGGAGGGTGGCCGCTTAATACAGCTTGGGCCGTTATATACAGGTTCGACTGTAATTATATTAAACAATTCAGTATAGAATACATGTCTTAAAATATAATAAGAGTTTTGTGGGATATCAGTTGACTTTCTTGCTGAATAGCCAAGCAGCGTAACTCCATAAAGTGTACTGGGGTATCACCGGACGGTCAACCACCCAGGTATTAACCCTATCCAACATGATTTAAAGTTCGGCGGACAAACGGGAATCTGTGTTTTCCCTTGGACAAGCCGCACCCTTTTTACACGAGATCGAGGGCATGTAGGCCAGCCAGCTACCCAGTCCAGGGTGGCGTGCAAACGCTGAAATCGTATGGCATCACGATCGATACCCGACCGGAATGACACGATTAGGATGCGTTTCCCTTCGTCGAACGCAATAAATAAAATACTACCACCACACTTGCACCCCGGAGCTGTTCTTCGAATTTATTTCTAGCTAATGTTCACTACTGCAATTCGACATTCGTGTCTTAGGATAATTATTATAGGAAATTCTTTTCGAATTTACAATCAAGTATAAAAATACCCCTAATTTCGTCTCTTGATTTAAGTGAAAATATGCACTATCCAAGAGAGCTGCTGATCTGCCAACGCTATTCTAACAGAACGGCAGCCAGCCCAAATAATCGGGCCAAGCTCATTTTTTTTTTGCAAACAGAGAAAACTTCCCACCTTAAAAGAAGTCAGCATTGAATCCAAACTTGTGATAAAGTTCTGCACAAAGGGGTCATTAACTTCGTAAAATGCAAACTCCTCCTGCCCAAAAAATTAAATCGAATTTTCCATACCATCAGGAAAGAAAGAACAAGGATCTTGAGCAAAGCGTTGAAAAAAGACCGAAAAAAGTAAGAAGCAACCGTTCCCGTTCAAAAGGAAGTACTCCGAAGAGATTTCCGTCATTGTGGCCGCAGGGAAATTGAGGTGCAAACGAAGCAAAGAAGAAAACATGCTCTCGTACCGACTTCGCGCGGCCAGAATGGGTCAGTGCGGGAACGCTTGTTTCGAGACACCACTAAACACTTAATAATTGGTACCGAGGAAACAGTTTATTTTGTTTCCCGAGAATCTCAAGTCATAGATTTTGCACTGTTGCCCGCTCAGAGACTTTTGGCGGGAAACAGCTTTATAGTTAGATGTCATGTGACCTTGAAGTAACCAATGAGAGCGCCCGCTGTTGGGGGAAAAAATTCAGCTGTATAACAATTTAAGTTGTTTACTTTAGATAATTTCATTAGAAAGCAATACCCACCTCGGATATGTTGTGGCTGGTTGAGTTAAAGCCATCTATCAGTGGTTTTAATCTTGGTATAACAGCCGTAGAGCACAGTTGATAAATTCCACCCTATAAATAACTCTAGAAATTTACAAAGCAGGCAAAAATGCGTGGCCACGGGATGTCCACACTTCGGGTTGGAAGTTGGAAGTAGCACTTTATTCGCGAATATGTCAATTCGCTCAATTTCTACAAAGCAGCCAGACTATTTTGCTGAATCTGACTTGGGAGGGACAGCAAAGGATGCTAGGAAATAGAACTGAATTTCTACTAAGCTGCTGTGCGCATGCTGTTGTTTGTTAAACAGAATTTGGTGATTTTAAGGCAGTACCGCGAAAAGAATTGATGTAAGAAAAACCGTGCATATACACTGTTTTTACTTTGCTCATTACATTCGAAAATTTTCTTGATATCGTTAACATAATAGATGGTAAAGCCCCTATAGTGGCAAGGTAACGCATGCGTAGGCAGTGCGGCCCAGTGGTGAGGGCATTTGCCTTGACCACTCGTTGAAGTTGACCCAGGTAAGTCCCTGGTTCAATTTCTCAGCTGCACTTGTAAACAGCCAACTGCATGGTTTGCCTCCGGCTGGTAAAGATTGTTAAAAAGTCGTTGTTCTGTTTTGTGGTTTCATTGGCCTTGGACTGGGGCCTGTTTCTCGAAAATCCCGAAACTGTACGGGCCATTTTCGGGTGTCACAATTCCCTCTGTATCTCAAGAACAGAGAGGATTTAAGTCGTCAAATTTCACAGTCAGTTTGCTTTTTGCTACCTTGAAAACATGTTAAGAGATTGGCTTTCCAAAACAAGCGGTTGGCAGGTTCACAAATGGCTTTTTGGGCCCGAAAAGTTTTCGGGACTTTCGAGAAACGGGCACCTGGTCACTACGTATCTATGTATGAAATTATCAGTGACCTTTGGATAGGAATAAAAATCAACTCTGCGGCGAGTATGAAATGCTTACCATCGCGGAGATGGGTCCTGAGAGATTAAGATCAACTAAGTTTAAGCGGAAGAGAAGAATCCTTAATTTTATTTTTTGAGATAACGCTGAATAACTATAGCTGGACTAAAATATTAACCAAAAACGAAAAACCACTAACTTGAAGTAGATCTTTGAAGATATTTGAGGTGTTCATCAAGTCCGCAAGGCAGCTCTGAAAAGGAAGACAAAAAAGTGATTTTATCTATGTATTATGAGCAACAGCTGATAAGGAATTTCTTATAAAGTTTCGCATTTTCTGGATTCTGCAAAGTTAACCCTTCATTCCCACGATCGAAACGTTCATTCTCCTAACTAGTACCACAGATTTCTTTGTTAGGCGGTCATGAGAACAAGACCTCTTAAAATGATAATATTCTTTATTCTCAATACCTATCTGACTAACATTTCATTGCATTTGTGAGGAGAATTTACGCACCGATCACTCCTGGGATTATTTAATTGGATCTAAAATTTCGCTCCTCATTCTCCGCCGATCGAAATGGCCGTTTTCACACTAAAAGACGAACAAATCGTCCTATGGTTTGGGCGACTAATGTGAATTCAAGACGACCAATTCCGCTAGTGTTGTGCAATGTAAATTCATAAAACACGGACAATGGACCCACAAACTGGATAAGTTTGAAAGCATGAAGAATAGCACTAGATATGGCTTGGTTACCATGTTGAAACCTCTCATAAAACAGTCCCTTCCATACCAGTTCCATTTCCGCGTGGTGGTTAATTTGTCGAGTTGTTCGTCTAACGCGAATTTAGGTCGGATTTAGGTCGACTTGTTCGTGTAGACGGACAAATTTCAGACGACTTTGTCGTTTTCACATCAGACCATTTGTCCGTCCAGACAATCGTTCGCCTTCTCGTGTAAAAACGGCCAATCAGACGTTGAATGGAAATCAGTTATACAGTAACTTACTCGCTTACAATGTTCCGCGGTAAGCACCGTTTTCAGGTACGTCTTTTGCGTTATGATTGAGTAATTTTAATCTTGTAAATGATTTGAACCCAGGGGTCATATACTTTTACACTTTGTACTTAATAGTTTATTTTCTGATATATTTTTCTTTTTGATCGCTCTTCTCATTTTATATTAGGGTTCTAGGGCATGGGTTATCTTTTTTACAGCGGGGAAGGGTTAGGTGGTTTACCTAGTAGGGAACTCGTGTTCTCTTGTACGCCTACCTGCCTTTGGGAGAAATTGTTAATAACTACTTAATACCCGAGAGTGAGGTCGTCACAGCAAAATCCCAAACTGAGAGCTTGCCGCATTGACCGCGCGACAGCGAGGTCAATAAAGCTTGGCAGAGGTTTGAGATTTTGCTGTAACGACTGAACGGTCGAGGTTATTAAGCTATTCATTATAAGGCGAACAGAACGGTTCTAAAGAAGAAAAAACTAATTTGCATAATCCATAATCGAATCTAAAGATGACTTTCGTTCCGTTTGTCGAAACATCCTACGTAAAGAGTTCTTCTCAAGACTGAACTCACCCGGAATATTGTACTTCACTCAGTTATGATAATTTTAATTTGATTATTCGCCTCTTTCGTGCGGATTCGCCAAAGAATCACAACGGACGCAGCACTTTAAATGGATAAAGGGGTTTGGTTTCTAAAGAAACACTGGTGCTGCGTCTTTAGGAGAGTGAACCACAGAAATGGGTTTATCAGGTGGAAGAGAAATCACCGTAGAGAAATTTCAAAGCTGACGTTTCGAGTGTTAGCCCTTAGTCAGAGTGAATTGCAACTTTCAAAGTTAAATTTTTTAACACTCAATTGGAAATAGCTCCATCCTCGATTATTAGAAACTATTTCAAGAGTTTCGGGGCTCGATGCAAGTAAGACGCACCTCTAATTTCAGTTTGGAAGGTTCTGTAAAAGCAAGTTTTCTCTCACACTCAACCTGCAAAAGGAAGTCAGAAATATGAGACTCTAACGCAAGTTTTAAGCTAAAGAAATGATTTCGAAAGTCATAAAAATAGCACGTGGCCTATTATTTATACCTCCAGATCTTTCTTGAGCTTCTGAATATTATCGCTGCTAACCTCAAGGTTGTTCAGTGTAACCTAAGAGGAGATAAACAATTATTGTTGAAAATATAGGAACTTGATACACAAATTAATTGCTTACTAATATCCTGCGAACGGAAAACTCTTACCTCACAACAGCTTCAATCATGCATTCACAAGATTAAAACATTTAACTATTAAATCATATTATAATAAACCAACAAATTTCATATATGTAATGTACAGGCTCCCGAAGCTGAAAATACGTGGTGTATGCGACAGTTTGTGAATATAGAGAATTGTATGGGAAAATCACCGATCGTAAAAAAATTGTGTAAATAACTATCTCATTTGAAATATAGTTTTCCTACCTCAAATGTGTGACGAACTTGTCTCTTTTGCCGAGTTTCGAGCCATTCTTACGCCGTGCAGCGAAGTTATCCCGAAGGCCGTTACTGAAATAATAGGAAGGCCGGTAACTCCATCCATCGCCGGCCAGACCTCACTCCACAAATCGTTTTCTCCTCAACAGGAAAAGTCCCGAATCGCAATAAAAACAACAGTTCCATAAAGCCCAATAAATTTCACTCCAAATACGTGTGTTTCGGCGGCCGAAAGACTCGTGACGAACGAAAATTTTGCCTTAAAATCGACCGGGCAGTCAACAACGGACCGCGCGCTGGCAACACGACCGTTGTTGACTTGTGACCGGGCAGTCAACAACAGTCGTGTTGCCAGCGCGCGGTCAAATTCAAATGGACCAATCAGAGTTGAGGGTGAAACGTTGACTGCTCGGTCAGAAGCCTCTGAGGAAAGCCGAAGAGGTGAATTTTAAGGCAAAGTTCTCGTTCGTCACGAGTCTTTCGGCCGCCGAAACACACGTATTTGGAGTGAAATTTATTGGGCTTTATGGAACTGTTGTTTTTATTGCGATTCGGGACTTTCCCTGTTGAGGAGAAAACGATTTGTGGAGTGAAGTCTGGCCAGCGATGGATGGAGTTACCGGCCTTCCTATTATTTCAGTGACGGCCTTCCGGATGACTTCACTAAACGGTGTCAGAATGGCTCGAAACTCGGCAAAAGAGACAAGTTCGTCACACATTTGAGGTAGGAAAACTTTATTTCAAATGAGATAGTTATTTACACAATTTTTTCACGATCGGTGATTTTCCCATACAATTCTCTATATACACAAACTGTCGCATCCACCACGTATTTTCAGCTTGGGGAGCCTGTGTGTAATGTAAAGTGTATGGCATATTTACCAGGCACCATACTTTTTTGAAGTCTGTTAGTACCTAACCGCCTTGATGAGCTTATAGCTATGTCCGGATGGACATATCTCTATTTCGTAAATATATACATGTTTATAACAAAATTGCTGTTGCCACTGTCGTGGTTGCTGTTGTTGATTAAAAAAAATCAAAACTACCGCAAATGGTATTCGACTTTTCACATTGTTGTGGAAATGTCGATGAGCGATACCATATTTACTGTGACTTCTGATACTTACAAGAAAAGCCTTCTTAGCGGCTGTATTCTCCGCAGTTGATGAATAACCAACTTGAATCTTGCCTTGAAACATTCCGGCGATATCAAGACTGAAAAAGGAGGTAAATTAGTGAAACTATGTGAAAAGCTGAAAGGATTGACTCACAATGATAACATCATTACTGATTCCAAACTAACCTGCGATCAGGCCTTCTTTTCTTAAACAGCGGGCGCAAAAAGTATAGTTTTCGCGCGCTCTATAAAGAATTTAAGAACGCCTGATCGTAGGTTACTGTAATTCCGCACCTGCACAGACTGTGACACTGAGGATAAAAAGAATCCGCAAAAAGGAAGAACTGATGCACGTTTTTACCTGCCAGATGGAAAACCAGCCTTCAACCTCGAAGTCAAAACATCGCGATAATCGGACGACAGAAGAGCACTACGGGTAAAGAAAAGAGTGTATACTCAAAGTTACAAAAGGAAAGAAAGCGACCCTTACGATGGAAGGCGAAACATACGAGGTATGTTTGTGAAGTCCCAGTGGCCAAGTAAATAAATCTTCCAGGAGTTCGACTCCTTCCTTCTGCAAACATTTTTATTTGTAAAGAAGGCATTCCAGTCATCACTGATGACTCGAATACAAACCTGAGTGTTCGTACGAGGAACAGGGAAATTTGGTTTTATCAAACGTGTTGATAAAGGTCGAACTACCACCGTGAACGACTTGGAAAGCTGACGTTTCGAGCGTTAGCCCTTCATTCGCTCTGAAGAAGGAAGATAAAACCAAATTTTCCTGTTTCACTCTCCCACCGACTCAGCACCACAGTTTCTTTAGAAAATAGAAATGTGTTTACTGTTCCTAAGAGAAGTCGAACCAAATACTTTCAGTTACTACAAATTATAGTAAAAAGTATTGGAACACTTGCATTTTCAACTTGCACAGGGTCTTTCTGTCATCACCCCTGCATAACTGCCAAGTGCTCCCCATAAAGGCAACCTCCACTCCGACAAGTGAGTAATTTTAAACCTTTGCAATCAAATTTGTTCGACAATTTTTTTTAAAGAATTATTTGTATCGAAAAAAAAAAAAAATGAAATTTTGAATCAGTGTATTTTCACTTTCAAATTTCCCTGGCGCTGCCATCTTGAATAATTGTGACGTCTCACGGTTGTCCTCATTCTTTTCACGCAAAGAGCTTTTGCTTTGACACAATATGGTAACCGTGACACGTCACAACTATTCAAGATGGCAGCGCACGGGACTGAATTTGAAAACCTAAACAAGCGTTTATTTTGAAATTCATTTGTTTCGGATACAAACGCTTTCATTGGAAAAAGGAAGAGCAATCAAAATTATTGTGATTGTAAACATTGCGTTCCGTGGTTTAAAGTTATTTTCCTTGTTTTAGTGGAGGTTTCCTTTAAGGCCCATACTTATGTTTACCTTAGGCCTTAAGTTACACTGGGTTTGGGCTGTTTCCACAATCTGAATTTGATGTTAACCGGATAAGATATACATTTCTGGACATGAACTTGAGTGAATACCTAAATTCTGCTCTGGATCCGGGAATTTTGCAGACCTTTCTTTTGATTTGTGCGATCAAGTTTAGTTACACTTGCCCTTAAATACAATAAGATTTAATTAACAACAAAACAGAGACAGTATTACCAAGCATGATTAAGCATTGCACAGGTTCCGTCAACACTGGAGCTCGACAGCGCACGCCTAAATCAACAACAACAATTAACATAAGTTGTAATAATAATCACTTTATTGAAGTCTCAATCTTATCTCGTTGAATATAAGCACTTTACTAATAATTGGGGAGAATGTAAGCAAAAATAGAGCAGAACAAAACCAGAGAACCAAAAAACTCAACCCGCAAATGACCGAGTGTGGGATTCTAATTTGGACCACTTCCATGGAAAACAAGAACTTTCACCAATGCCCCAACCCTTCTCCGTAATACATATCTTGACCACAACAAAACAGCGAGGAAAGGAAAGGAAAAGAATAATGCCTGAAAGGAATGCGTCATTCCTCTGGATTGACAAAGGGCTTTCAGTGGAGTTTGTCACCTGACAGCCTTCTGTACAATAAAGAACACATCATCAACCATGCTTGATGTGACAGCTTCATCATCCCCTCCCTCTGAAACATCCATTTTGACAGCCTGTTGACCAAACAGAACAAATCGAGAAATCAGCATAATTATTATTCACGCTCCTTGAGGGAACCTTCTGGAACAATAAAAGAAACAAAAAATTACCAAATTATAAAAATAACGGAATTTTCAAGAAATCTCTTTGACAGGAAGCACAGTGTGTGTGAGCAGTTGGCTATTAAAAAGTACCAGTAAGCCAAGAAGTTAACTAGGGGATACCAACAAGCGATCTACCCGGGGGGGGGGGGGGGACGACTCCCATATTAAAAGGACGGGGTGGCATATTGTACTTTTTAGGGGTTAAAAAAGTGGTTTTGGTAGCTCTTAGGGTGTTCAGCCTCAAAAGGTCCTCAGTGGGACCTTAAGCGGTACCTTTTAGGGTATTGTGCCAAAAAATCATGACAGGAGACATTTGATAATCAACAATTTTTCAATTTTGTCGAATTAAAACCCATAATTTGGTACCTCTTAGGGGTGAAATAAATTGCATGCCACGCCCACAAGACAGAATCTTGGTACCTCCTAAGGGTTCTTCCAACAATTTCCAACAAAGCACCCCCATCCTTTTTATATGGGAGTCCCCCCTGCCTCTGGCAATCTAGCATAGTAGACAGAATGATTTAATAGACTGTCAAGTCAATGTTTCAAAGGTTTTCCCTTTGCCTCTGGGTCACACTCATAGATTTTACTTTATCTAATACCAGACAATTTCATTCATCAACGGGAAACCCTTTATGGCTGACTAGAAATTAAACTACTCAACCACACTTTTTGCTTATGCAGCAAGTGACCAAAGTTGAGAGATGTTCAGGATTACAAATGAATTATGGGATGTATGCTGTCAGCTTCACTAAGCATCCTGTTACTTTTATACTCTAGTTTGTCAAGGCTTGTGACTAGAAATACCGGTGATAAACGTCAGAAAGCATCTACCTGACTCCAATTCTTAAGTCAACATGAACAGCAATGAAAAAGCCTAACTTCAAAATAACCTGTAAGTTTGATGCAATGCCCTACCACAATGAGCTATCAAGCAGTATCAAGCCACTAATAAAGCCATAACGGAGAAAGTCATTTTGGGAAAGGAAAGGAAAGGAACTATATTAGCATTAACCTCTGAGTAAATGACGGACACCAGGAAAGCTCACCTTCATTACAGTCTCCCTCATAAAATACTCCTCCATATAAATGTAATTTCCTATCAGTTCCTGAAAAACATTAAGTTCAAGCATTGTTTCATTAGAAGTACAGTACTGGGAAAGAAATATTGGTGATGACATGCCAATGAAAATACATGTTACAATAAAGTTCATAGTTTTGCCTGCGCACATATACAAAAATGTCCCCCATTTTTACTTTTATTCAAATTAACTCTTAGTGTCTTGTTCAGGTAGAATATTCAATGGAAAAACAGCTAAGAACTTTGAACACAAAACAATCAATTTAATATCATTGATTATTACAATGGCTGCCATTTAAATAGTCAATTATTGACATTTTTGCTAATCCTTATGACGCTAATCTGTGAAGAAAACAAAGGGATCATGTCACGTCATCATGACACAATGATACTAGTTTACCTTAATGGTAGAAATGCTGCCGAGGGGAAGGGAGATGTTCAATTACGCTTTCGGTAATATAACAATGGTTCATGCGTGGAATTGAAGGGAGATTTTACTAGGTCTTGAGCAAGGATGGACCCCAAAACTGGACCCCCAAACCTCCTTGAAAAAGAGGAAAGAAATTTTTTAACGTCAACAAAGTCTAAAATCAAAATCGCAAGGTCTTATCAATTTTTATCGAAAGGGGGTTGAAGATGACCTAGAAATAAATGTTTTTGCAACTTTCCAGTTCTGTGACGTCTCTTGTTTTGAAAATACAGCATTTTGAATTTCCGAATAGTCACCTTTGCATGCCATCATAATACAAAGCTACATGTATTTGGTAAAAAAAATGTCTATCCCTATGAATCTTAGCAGTTTGAGCCTTTCAAGTACATTAGGAAATGTGTTCATTATACACACCATATTGGTGGACCACATGGTGTCTCCATACAAATACAATACAATACATACTTAACTGACCGCTCCCCATAGGGGCTTTTCAGGGCCAATGAAACAATCAACAAAACAACAGAACACAACAACTACAACTGTTAAGAATCCCAACTGGCCAGAGGCAAACCAGCTGGCTATATACAAGTGCAGCTGGGAAGTTGAACCAGGGACTACCAGGAACAAATTCAGCGAGTGGTCAGAGTGGGTCTTGAACCAGGGATCTCCGGATCTCAAGGCAAGCGCCCTAACCACTGGGCCACACTGCCTCCTGTATAGATTTGTGTGAAATGCTTCAACAAATAATTCAGAAGCGATGTACTGCATAGACATGAGAATTGGAGAAGTGGTTAAAAGATTTGTTTCCTACAACATTCCATTGCTTCTTGGCATTTTTCAATTTGAACATTTGAAATTTACTGATGAATTTTTTTGTTGCGTGACAGTGAAACTACCGGTATCTGCAATCTGAAATGAAAAACAGAGCGAGCTCAAATGATCATACCACACATTTTAATTCCTCCATTTGTGCCTAACCATATTATCCTTGCACCTTTGGCTCACTCACTGCAGCAACAACAATCATCCAAGCTGAGAAAAATGCTCAGCACATACATTTGTACTTGGGTAAAAATAGTAATATTCTCATTCGTTTAATAACTAAAATCTAGTTATTTGTCTGGCCTGAGAGTTAAAATGACTTCCTGATGACAGGAGTTTTTGATGACCAGTAGCTTGTCAGACCTTGAGGGTCAGAAAAAACAATTTACCTGCATTTTTCTGCCGAGATCACAGTTGGATATCACCTTGTCCTGAATTCCCATGGTTTCTTGGACAAAGATTTGTAGTTAACAGTGGAATTTTCAACAATCAACTTACAAATTATTATAATACTGGTAATAATTATCAGAGCATTTACAATTTAAGTGTTCTATTGTTACAAAATTTATGTTCCATACCAAACATTACAGATGATAGTAAAATGTTTTGTGGTGTAACACAACTACATATTCAAGCCATCAAATACCGGTAAGAGTTTTAAGAAAAAAATATTTGAGTTACCTTCATTTTTTTCCTCTTCTGGTATATTCTCTATATCATCCTGAAAAAAGTATTCAGGTTATTTTTTCAGCCCATGGTCAAGCATGTTGGCAACCATTTCAAGCTGAGTAAGTGATGGGTGCAGCGTGAGAGACCCAGGGAACTCAGCTGTGACTGTGCATTTCCACCCCTCAACAGTAAAATGCACCTGCGGCAAGAAACCGTGAGAATTCTGCAAAGTCATCCATGCACACATCACATTGCATGACAGGAGGAAGAGGTAGAAGGTGGAAGGAGAGATAAAACAAACAATCCAAGGAAGCTCTGCAATGGTTATAAACCCACCACTTAAACATGGTAAGGTACATATTCTCGGCATGCTCAAATATCAAAGGACCACTGACCACCTTGCTGAGCACCAGATACCTTTGCCAATACCTTAATATTACACTTGGTGTAACTGTATTAATTTAGGACTACAGATGCTAAGAATGTCATATCTTACCATTATCCTTTTCTCAATAAACTTTAAATACATTTCTGCCCTTGCATTCATGACAACAACTTCTCTCAAAACCACATCAAGTTCTCTTGGGTCATATCTAGAGTAAGCGGAATTTACACTTTGTATTGAACCAGTGCATGTGTACAGTAACAAAATTAATCACAAAAGCATCAAGGATTCTTGAATTTTATCACCAGATTTAATCTACTGTCCTTTTCACTGGCATAATATCGAAATTGTTTCTTACACACTACCATAGGTTGGTATTATGGGGCAAGTGACCTGAGCACTTCTATAAAGCTGAGAGGAACAATTACATATATTTTTGTTGGGTCTGCTATCAGTGAAGCACTCACTTCTTATGTGATTGTGTGATATACAAAACCTTGTCATTTTACAAGAATTTTAGCATGCCATGCATCTTTCTTCTTGTTAAGAAAATGGGGTTTGTAGCTATAGGATTAAGCTTTGGGGATTGGCATAAATAATATTTGTGTGGTTAACAGCAGAGAGAGTGAAGCCTTGTTTTGTTCTGGTTTGGATGTAATTATGGACTGAGGCAAAAATACTCCATAATGTGTATCTTGCTGCAAGTACCAGTTTCATACCTTTCCATAGTAGCAGAGGACCCTTTGAACGTCTGACTGCTCTGCACTGATTTAAACTACAGAATTAACAAAGAGTGGTAAGTTATTATTCCAGTTACTGTAACTGTCCCAACGAAAAATTCTGAAATTATTACTTGATTTTAGTAACGAAAGTTGGCATACTGTGGCGTAAAAATTAATGGTGAAAAAAAGCCTTACTGTACATCTACCTTTTCTTTGAACTGTCGCTTTTTGATAAACTGGTCCACCACTTGATTTGCCTGCTTGTCACACTCAGCCTGAAAATAAATATTGATATACACAAATAATATTATGATAAAATTACATCCGCAAAACAGTAAACCTACCATGATGAAAGAGTGAGGCATGACCAAGTTTTCCTTCCATTAAAAGTATAATGTACTTCAAACAATGCAATAATCACAAACCTGTATTGGTTGCAGCAGAATAAACATTTTCCCAGGTCCTAAAAGGTAAATCACATGAAAGTTATCCCACTAAAACCTGTGCAGAAGTGGAAAGAGTTGAAGTACAGACACCAAAATGTATTTTCGGCCATGCTGTATTAATATTGGATCGAGGGTATCAAATTATCCTTGTTGGTTGATGATGATGTTATCTTTATTTCAACCTTTTTAATTAAGGCAAGGCAACTCTTCCAAAGCCATTCTGGTGACAAAACTTGTCTATAATGTTAACTTGATGAAAAACGCAGGGTGGACAACAGTTGGATTTTTAAAAATCCACCAAAAAATACACCTAACAGTGGTTGCAAGACACACTTTTTTCAAATGTTTTAACCTGCTTCAAATAACACTATTTAATTAAATTAAAATAATTAAGAATAAAAAGTTTTTTTTTTCCACAGTGAATGTGGAAAAATATTTCACCAACCAAACCAGCATAAATGGTCGATCGCAGTAGAACACAACAATAGTGTGGAATAGAGAAACTAACCATAATATGTTTCTACAAAAGGCTGATGTTCTTCCACTATTCTTGCAATGTTCTCAAACAGCAATGTCAATGTGTTAGCAAACACCACATTGGCATGTCGGTCTGAAAGCAAAATTAATTAATTTACGAATGAAAAAAAAGTAGAATAACATTCATAACATGTTCAAGGTACAGCACTGATTTCTACAGTCACTGTACTGTCAAAACTTGACAAAAAAAGCTGCAGTGAAATACTGTAGCACCAGTATGACTACGATGCTACACTGGCAGCAGCAGCACCACCACCTGACCACTGCTATTACTTCAACTACTAAAACTACTAATAATGATATTTTAGAATAAAATAGATGTTAATGCTGGTAAGCAAATACTGGGCAGCGCCTGGGAGGAGAGCGTGACTCCCCATCACGTGACTACCTTATTTGGCTATTTCATTCATCCCGCCATGTGAGCCTTCTCAGTTTGACATTTCCACAGCTCAACTAGTTCTGTTTTTTCCGTTGAGCAATTTAATCCCTCCCTCCCGCCCATTTTTCTTTCTGGTTCTCTTGTATTTTATTTTATTTTTTCCTTATGAGCTTCTGTAACCTATTCAATAGTTCTCCTTAATAAAATATGGGCGGGGAATTGCTGCCTGCGGCACCCTTCAGCCCTGTGCTGAAGCCCCGTTAGGGAGGGGGCATATTGTTACTCTGCTGGACTGAGTTAACTTGGCCCCAGGACATTATGCCAGCAACTATGCCTGCCTTGCAATACAGGCATGAGGCACCCCCTCGGCTAGTTGCCGAGGCCCCTCATCCGGTGGTCCATACTGGCGGTGGGTATTATCCGTGCCTTGCCAGCACATTCCCTGCCCCTCGTTTACGCCCAAGTTGTGTGTATTGTCTTTTATTGCACACCAAAGCATTAACTACTAATAAAACTGACAAAAATAGTACACTGTATGTTCATGATCATTTCACTGTGTCCTGCAAATTATCTGATTGCATGTTTCTTGTGTGTTTACTAAGGGAAAACCATAAACTAAGGTGAGAAAGCTTTCTCTGACCTAAGCCAGTGGACCTGATCATGTTTGTGTCATAATTCTCCCATTCAAAGAATAGGCCTCCGAGTGCAGACCTTCTATACACTTGTCAGGTAACTTACTACCAATTTAGATGTAACCTGTGCAATGCAATGTTGGCTTTACTGTACATGCTGGCACTAATGTCAAATTTATAATGCATTGAGGAACACAAGAACTCCTTTTCTTTTATTGGCAAACATTTCTGTGAGAGGTACTGGTTAATCCTAACTTAGGATCTCAGTCAGAATTTTACTGTTTTAAAGAAGTGTAGAAAACAAGATAGATTTCCTTGTTTATGTAATAATAACTTCTTACTAACTGAGAACGAGGGCCATACTGGGGAATATTGGCCCAAGGTCGTGGCAACCGAGGGCCAATCTTCCCCAGTATGGCTTGAGCTACTGTAGCTCGGTTAGTAAGTAGTTTATTATATGGCTTTTAAATCACCTTTTGCTTTGTTTTTGCAAGCCCATAATCGGCCCCTGGGCATTACGGGAGAATAATGCTCTACAATTCAGTCACAATTAGCCAATCAGAGCGCGTGTTATATAGGCTACAAACACAAGCCATATAATAATACATTTCAATGAATGAAATGCCTCAATGTACATGTACATGTATTATCTTGTCTGATGCGATTTGTCTGATGCAGCTTTTTCTTGTCTTTGCTTGCTTTTATTGTTTTTAAAAATTCTTGCCTTTACATTAATAGATTTTTATATGCCTTCAGCATATACTTCTGCTCACTATCTCTCTCCCCGTGAATGTTTATTTCTCAATCTCAGTGAAATACATCATCTGCAAATTTTACTGTTAGTTGTTTTGCTGTTAAATAAAATTCACCATGCTTTAAACTCACCAGATTCCTTGACTTCAACAGCACTGTCAAGATTCATCTGGCAGTGGGCAGCTATCTGTAATTTAATTCAGCTAAAAACTTGAAAAAAATGTCTCAGACCTCAAGGTCATTACCTACAACAAGTGTCTACTCTTTGCTACCTGAATTCATTTCCAACAAAAACTCCTGCTAAATCATCTTTGTGCACCTACATGATTGCCAAGTATTTAGCCTAAAATGCACAGGCAAATTTATAGGAAATGATCATTTTATAGTCACTGTGGTGTGTCACATTTTCCTAACAAGTTTTATACAAGATTGTAGATACATGTAAGTTTCAGTCAGGATTTATGCTTGGCCGGATCATTTTAATTTGTTCTCCTTTGTTTTTATGTACACACAGTACTGTAATATACTTAGCACTTCACATTACACTCTAATCAGTTAAGTCTGTAATATCATTGATGACTTCATGGTAATACCACAAAGTCACATAACAGTAGTTCATGCTGGACTGTTAATTTTGCCCTTGGGCAGCGTCAAGTTTGAAAGTGACCAGTTTAGGTGATCCTATCCTTTTACATTACAAGTACTCATCTTTACTGTGCATAAAGTTCTTGATCCACTAGTTCATGCACATTATGCCTTCCAACTTCATTTGAGTCATACGCATGAGCGATTAAATCAAAGATGTCAAAAGAGTTCTTAAGACATTCCAAACACAAATTCTTCTCCAGTCTTTTGGCTACTGTGATTTTTGCGAAATTAAAATCATTCATGTTGACTAAACTTTCACATTATATAATAATCAATTAAATTTTCACTGTCTATTTTTGAAAGTGTCTCAGATCAGTCTAAGACAGGTCAAATGTTTTAACCTGGTGTTAGAAATATTTCATTGGTATTTAGGCATGAGAATTTCTCCCTGTTTTTCCCCAACTCCCAAGTCCACTGTTGGTTTAGAAACGGCCAAAGGGTTACACAGTATTTTCCACCACATTATCAAGCTTGATATGCGGAAGAGGCGAGGACCAATAGACTTTGTTTCTGCTTTACCCATGAGATTTGTCGAAGGTTGTAGTTCCTGGATACCAAGATATGAAACATACCTGGGAGCATAAGTATTTTGCATATTTTTCCAACCCAACTTGATGTTGACCAAGCAATGGGAAAATCTTGAAAAACCTATAAAGAGAGTATATTAGCTACATGTATGAAATGAACAATTTCACAGCGGGTTTAAATCACAGGTCACTCGTTGCAGGTCATTGTTTTACCTTTTTGAAAGTAACCCAAAACCGTCAATTTGGCCAACCCTAGGCCTAAAAACCAAGGCCTAGGGTAATAGCCAAATTGAGGGTTAGGGTTACTTTCCAAAAGGTAAAACAACGACCTGCAACAAGTGACCTGTGGCATGCAACCTGTGTTTTAGACCTGCCAACAATTTCATGGTGTGCCAAACCTACAAAATCTGCCTACATGCAGCTGGCACACTGCAAAGCACTGAATCTAAGAGATAACCATGTGACAGTCAGTCAGGAAGTCAGCCAGTTGACCCATCATTGTCTCAAAGTAAACGAACAAATTAAATTACCTTTAAGTTAAAGTTTACTCCTTGCAATTTCAACCTAGGTTGATAAAATTTGACCTGAAATCAAATTTAACCTGCAAAATGTATTTTTATTCCCCAAAGGTTGTCATTACAGTTATTTTCTATCTATTACTGTTGGTATCATGCTGTGTTGTCACTCAGTATTTTTTGCTGGTGATGGGATAAAGATGCCAGCTGCTCACAATCTGCGATCTGAGATGACACTTTCAATTTCAAGCACTTTTTTTTGCAATATTCAAGCAGTTGGAAGTAACATCGTCTTCTGCAAGAGTTCTGCTCTGATGTCAACCTGAAATTCCTTTTCACACATTTTTTGTTCTTCGGTTCGCTGACTGAGTGCAGCTAGTAAATCGTTATCATTTCTTACTATAAAATTATTACAGTGGTTTATTTACCTCTCAACAGAACTTCTGTCACCATTGTAAATGGCAGCCTCAAACTTTTCATGAACTATTCTCTTCAGTTTTG